>NW_015387894.1:189128-216133 GCF_001527695.2 Protobothrops mucrosquamatus | reverse complement strand
CATTGTCTGGACTAGTCCCTTCTTGGCAAGATTTTGGGGAGTGGGATCACTATGGCCACCTTCCTAGGGCCAAGAGAGAGCAACTGGTCAAAGTCATCCAGCTAACTTTATACTTTATGCCTAAAATGAAACTAGAACTCCGTCTCCTGGTTTTTAAACTACACCAAACATGAAGTGATAGGTGAGCGCTATTGTAAGAGGATACAATAGTCTCTAGGTTAAATTTAACGTTCCCTAAATTAGGATGTTGTGGATTACAAAGATGGTCAAGTCCACTTAGATCATAATTAGGTGGGTTATTTATATCTAAATAGGGATTACGGGAGACAATGACTAATTTGAAAGGTTGGATATTGGCTATTGATTTAAATGCCATTCTTTACTCTCCATATTCTAGTTGTGTAAACAGATTTAAAGATGACCTTGGAATGTAAGAATCATTACAGAGGTAAATAATCGAGAAGGTGAAGTAAACATGAGAAAGAAATTAAAAATAACTTTACTTTAATTTGTTAGCATAATAGGGGACAGAAAAAAACTCAGGCAGACTTTCAAGATTCAGTTATTATATTCTATTATAATAAAGCAGCATTTCTGGAATCTCTGCAATGTCTGTCTCTTGACCTGGTCTACCTGGAAAGACCGACATGTTAGTGAAGAGATCTTATACTGAATTTTTACATTTATTCTTACAATGTTGCATGTGCTAGATTTCAAATCGTCAGTCAGCTGGATACTGCAATGTCAATGCTGTGACATGTAGAAAAAATCAGTAAACAAGTCATATTACATAATGCTCAAGCATTAAAGCATTAAAGTTTCCTGAAATATTGCCAGTGTTATGGATTGAAGTCTGCTGCCTATCAAATGCAATTCCTTATTTAGGCATGTGGATTAGGAGTCTAGACTATTGAGTCTGTATGACTCCATACATTCTCTCCTATTGATAAGTATAAAGCCCAGAATAAACTTTTGAGTAGATGTTTATCTAAGGAATGACCTGACCATATTATGCCATATCATCAAATTAAGCCCACCGTAGACCAAGAATATCACACAGTCGACCTTAGGGCTATCAACCTATCTGTTTTTGATATGAATCATTAGGAAGAAAACATACTGCAGATGGTGAATTTTTCTTCAGACTTTGTTGAAGAGGTCAGAAATGGGCAGCTGATTACAGTAAACCTGTAGAAATAATATTCATAAAGGCCAATAGTATTTCATTTCAATAATGCACAACCAATGTACAAAAATGCTTATCTTAAGGGAAAGCTTATTGACTGAATGTCAATAGATTAGACCAGACTTAGAAAGGATGGAGATAATGCATGGGGTCTACAACAACTCATTATGGCCAATTCATCACAGCCAACTTGCATGGCCAACTCTCTGCAGCCAACTCATCATGCCCAACTCGTCACAGCCAACTCACCATATAGGACAATTCACCATAGCCAATTTGCTACAGAACAACTCACTGCAGGACAAGAGTTACACTAATAGCAAAAAAATGGTGGCATAGAATCATTAAAGAAAAGATGCCAAAGAAGAGACAAAATGAACAGTGAATGACAAAAATTTAAAATTTTTTTTAACTATTTTTAATAATTAAACTGAATTGTTGAATTGTCCCACAACGAGTTGTCCTGTGGCAAGTAGGGCACGGCGAGTTGTCCTGTGGTGAATTGGCTATGGTGAGTTGGCCATGGCGAATTGGCCATGGCAAGCTGACCATGGTGAGTTGACTGCGAAGAGCTGTCCCATTCCGATACATGAGACCTTTGATGTGCATACTTTTTTCACATATTTTCTCTCTCTTTCATGCCAGCATTCTGTACTAGATTTTGGGAAGGTGGATTCTAAAGTGTAAGAAAAAGTGGGCAAACTTTGACTGAGTGGAGACTACATTTCATGATTTAAGGGGTCTGAAGCCTGCAGCAGACAGGACAACAATGCAAAGGGAACAGCTTAGGATGTTCCAGAAGCCCAATCTTACCCAAGGGTCTCAAGTTCTCACCACCAGCACCACCATCTAAATTCTAGTGTTAGGATCTCTAAGAACAAACTAGGAGATGTAGACCATGGTGCTAAATGGCAAAGTTCTGAGAAATAAAAAGGACGTCTAGCTACATATTAGCAATGGTGCCATTCTCATCCCGATTAGCATTTTTAAAATACTCTTTCCTTTTCACTCTCTCTGACTCTCTGACCCTCTGGCCAGGGAAATGACAGTTCACTGTTTTACACAACAGGGAACTAACAATGGAAACCGGTATCTATGTCAATTATGCTGCTCTTTTGATCCCATTATTTCTAATCTGGCGGAACACCGCAATAGGGTATTTAAAGCCCATGGAAAGTGGGTCTGTTATACCAACAGCTGTTTAAGCAGATGAAAGGGGAAAGTAACAGTAATTAAATTAGAGCACTGACATGGAAATTTAGAGGCAGTAGCAAAGATTCCACCAATTGACTTTAAGGATAAGAACTTAGCAGTAGTATGTGCTGGAATTTTCCAAATGTTTATCGGTCATCTTATGCAGACATTCCCAACTAAGTGTCTTCTCAATGTGTTCAATCTCATAATTCCTGCTGGATCAAAACAATTGAAGGGCGCCAAATTGCCTAAGGCTTATCTTGGAAAACAAGCATATGCAAATGGACTTCCACTTGTGAAGATGATCTGAGAAGAAAAGTGTCTATCATAAAGGAGTATGGCAAGGTTAGTAAGGGAAGAATTCAGATTCTTTCACTCCATTCCTCACTTACCCACTTTATATGTGAACCTCTCAGAAAACTGTCCCATCACATCTCATTTCAAAGCAAATTTAAAAATTTCCAGTGCTATATTGAATATATGTTGTAGTTGCTTTCATTCTTTTTCCCAGTTTACTTCCTCCTACGTGGACATGGCAACTGTGCTATGCATGTGGAATGGGACAATTTGCCACAGCCAACTTGCTGTGGCTAACTCACCATGGCCAACTGGCCACAGCCATTTTACCATGGCCAAATCACCACTTACAACAGGCACTATAAAAACCACACACAAAATGGCACGCACTCTACTAGAGAGAAGTTCCCTGAGGATGGGCTCGAGCGTGAGTATGAAAGCTTGGAAAACAAAACCTCTCATCCCAGTGACCGACCCAGATTTGATCTTGCAAAAATCTGTCTATTTCTGATGAGATAAATAATAGAATTACAGAATAACTGGGACCTTAGAGGTCTTCTAATCCAAACCCTTGCTCAAAGCAGGATATCCTATATCATTTCAGAAAAATGATTGTCCAGTCCCTTTTTAGTGATGAAGCATCCACAACTTCTAAATGCAAGCAATTCCACTGACTGATTGTTCTTATTGTCAGGAATTTTTTTCTTAGTTCCAGGTTGCTTCTCTCCTTCATTAGCTGCATCCATTGCTTCTTGTCTTGCCTCCTTGTGCTTTGGAAAATAGGATGACTTCCTCTTCTTTGTGGAAGCCCCTCAAATATTGGAATACTGCTATTATGTCACCCCAAGTCCTTTTTTTCCTTAGACTAAACATATCCATTCCTGAAACCATTCTTCATATGTTTTAGCCTCTCACCCCCTAATCATCTTTGTTGCTCTTGTCTGCACTCTTTCCCAATCTCAACATCTTTTATGTTGTAGTGACCAAAATTGGGTGCAGTATTCCAAGTTTGGTCTTATGAAGGCTTTGTAAAGCAGTACTAACACTTCACATGATCTTGATTTTATCCCTCTGTTAATGCAGCTTAGATTGCATTGGCTTTTTTGGCAGCTGCAGCACACTGCTGGGTCATATTTAAGTAATGGTCCACTAGGACTCCAAGATTCCTCTCACAGTTACTGCTACTGAGCCAAGTTTCCCCTAATCTGTACCTGTACGTTTGGTTTTTCTTGCCTAAGTGTAAAACCTTACTTTTCTCTACACTGAATTTCATTTTATTAGATAGAACCCAGTGTTCAAGTCTGTCAAGATCCATCTGAATCTTGAGCCTATCTTCTGGGGTGTTGACAATTCCTTGGTGCTGTCTGCAAATTTGATGAATTTATTTATTTTATTTTATTTATTTTTTAAATTTATATCCCGCCCTTCTCCTTGCGGACTCAGGGCGGCTAACAACCGGATAAAAATACAAAAATACAAAAATATCAACTACAAATTTAAAAGTTAATTAAAAGGGAAATGTTCATAATTGGTCTAATTTAAAATTATAATTAAAACCCCTCTAAAAGTTTTCCCCTAGGCCAGTCCCGCAAGCTGGAATAACCATGTCTTAAGGGCGCGGCGGAAGGAAGGGAGATCAGGGATCACCCTGATCTCTGGGGGTAGTTCATTCCAGAGGGTGGGAGCTCCCACAGAGAAGGCCCTCCCCCTTGGGGCCGCCAGCCGGCACTGTCTGGCCGACGGTACCCTGAGGAGACCCACTCTGTGGGAGCGTACAGGTCGATGGGGGGTAATCTGCGGCAGAAGGCGGTCTCGGAGATATCCGGGTCCGATGCCATGGAGCGCTTTAAAGATGATGGTCAGCACCTTGAAGCGCACCCGGAAGGCCACCGGCAGCTTCTATCCCTCACCTAAATCATTTATAAAGATATTGAAGAGTATTTGACCTAAAACAGAAACTTAGGGTACCTCACTGTGTCACCTCTACAATGAGCATGGCTGCAGCCATTTTTTTTCTTCTCATTGTAGGTTGCCACATAGAATGGAGGGAGGGGGGTTGCCCAGGTGTTTCATTAGTCAAGATAATCTTCTGTCCCGTGGGAAGCAAGGTCATCTACTGCTCCCGAGACTAGGGACTTGGCATTGCATGAAAAGCCCGCCAAATAAGCATATTGGTTAACGTAGTTGCTTGCATAGTTTTGTGGGTGGCACATTTAACTTTGTAATTGGGCAATTATTACTTGTGTATTCAGACTTGGTTTCACTTTTGACCGTGCCAATACTTTGTAACTAATAAATATGTTCCTTGAGGAATTTTCAAGCCTCAGAGTTCTGCTTTATTCGTCTCTCTCTGTCGGAACCATGACACACTGCTTAGTTCCCTCCATGTGGATGTAGTTCCATTAAGGATTGCATGTTGAGTGTGGTTAGTCAACCAGTTACAAATCCATCCAGTGGTGATGCTGACTATTTCACATTTTTCTAGCTTACCAAGAAGATTGATGTCCATTCTCCAGGCTTCAAAAGGCTGTGTGAATTTATTTATTTAAAGTATCTTAAAGCAATTTAGCTATCATATTTAAGATCAGCCATATATTAAAACAATTAATATAAAATATACATATGGAAGGGAGAAGAAAAAGAAAAGGATTAGCTATCCTCTCTATAATTCATGCTAGTGCAGCGGTTCTCAACCTATGGGTCGCGACCCCGTTTGGGGTCGATCGACCATTTCACGGGGGTCGCCAAGCAAGGCTGTCCGCCATTTTTTTTCCCTTTTTCGACAGGTGCCTTACCTCCCTTGGGCTGGGCCAGCTGGTGGTCGGCCTGCTCCGTCTCTGCCGCTTGCCAGCTACGCCTCGGCCGGCGCAGGGGGCAGAACCACACATGCGCGGCGCTCCCGGGCAGGGAAAGTCCTCGACTTACGACCGGTTGGGTAGTCCTCGACTTACGACCGGTTTAGTCCTCGACTTACGACCGGTTTAGTCCTCGACTTACGACCGGTTGGGGGTCACAGCATTAAAAAGGTTGAGAACCACTGTGCTAGTGGCTAGAGAGTGGCTAGAGAGTTCTGGTTAATTGTGGGAATTGGAAAAAGGTAAACAGACATTCTGCCTTGAAATCTAAATAAGATTTGCTGCAGTTTATATATACTGAAACTTGTAAGGAAGGAACTCAGTTTCTTGACCTGCAGACATGAGAATGGCCAATCTGGATATGATTCACCACTGCAACATGTACTTCCATGCAAAAGTGTTCCAGAGGTAGTAGAGTTTTCTGTTTTGTGTCTGATGAAAGTGGCTCCTGTGCTAGAAAAAAATTGCATGATTATAGTTGTCGTTCTCTAAGGAGGAAGTAAGGAAATCTAAAGCCACATCAATGAACAGTGGCTTGAAAACATGAAATTTCTTTTCTTTGTATTGGAAATATGTAAAAACGCAATATTTGATTTATAAAACAACTTTCCTTCGAGAGTAGTCAATATGCATGATTGCTTATCAGTTCTGCACCTATCTCCCAAAATTTAATTATTATTTTTTTAAAAAGCAGTTAAGACAAAAACTGAATCTGGCAAGCATAAATAACATAGGTCCCACCCACGTTACACCGGTTTCTTTTTTTTTTTTTTTAATCATTTGGTAAACTTATATGGATCAAAGCATACCTTGTTCTTTTTTACTCAGTCTGCATTTCAATAAACAATCTATTTCTAAACCCATAAATGGAGATGTATTGTATCATATTGCGTCATATTATGTTGTCTCTACTGTAAAGAAAATCTAATTTTAGAAATGTCCACATATCCT
Organism: Protobothrops mucrosquamatus; assembly: GCF_001527695.2. Lineage (NCBI taxonomy): Eukaryota > Metazoa > Chordata > Lepidosauria > Squamata > Viperidae > Protobothrops > Protobothrops mucrosquamatus. The sequence continues at coordinate 209,650 of NW_015387894.1, read as the reverse complement.
ACACAGATATCTTCTTTAATAAAGACCAGATGAGAACAGCTATTTCTCCTGATTCTTGGGACAATAAGTGAACTATAACTGAGCCATGTCTAGTCAAGTTTCTCAAGGCTGCAATTATTTGCCAAGTATGAGCGCAGAATATGAGACACCGCAGGCTTGGAGTGCGGTATCAAATTCTTCATGCTAATAAGGTTGCCTCGCCTTCTTAGATGTCAGCTCTCCAAGTCCACTTGAAGGTACCTATCATTGTGACACATTATGGACACACACATATAGACACACCCCCTCTGCCTTGTTTTGCCAAGTAATTCCATTTAAACTTAAGATACTAGCTTGTGTATCTGGCAGATTACATAGCCATCAAAATTTTGTAAAGCCAGTGCAAAGCCTTCTCATACCAGCAGTAAAGATCTCTCAGGGTGAGTCTGCCTCTTTAGGATTCACATTTCCAGAAAGATGAAGACATTCTTACGTCTGCAATGGCCACTTGCAAAAAACCTCACTTACCAAAGCAATGTTTCATATTGTTTTCATTGATTGTAAAGCGCCTCAGGCTTTATATTGGCTTCACAAAAGTTATGTGTGTCTACATGTGTCAAAAAGATACGAAAGTGAGGCAACCTAATACCTTATTAGCATGATGGGTAGCATATAAGTTAAATAAATAAAGTGTTCTGCTTTATTTGGCACTTAAAAAAACAAAACAAAAAACTAAACCCGATTCAGAGTTTCCTTCAAAATTGTAAGTCACAAAATTAATAATGGCTTTTATTATATTTTGTATAGCTTGGGATTTTTCAAACACTTTTGAGCAGGAACATACTGTATGCTTAAAAAAGAAAAGAGAACACACCACTTCTCAAGTAGTTGGTAAAGACTACTTCAGCTCTTTCCTCAACCTAACCACCCAGATTTGTTTGCAATTATTTGTAAGACTGAAACCCTGGGTAACACTGTAAGTCAATCAGCACTCTCTCCTTATAGCAATAGGAGAGTGCCAAATACAACAGTAACACCCACTGAGCAACTAGGGGTATTTTTTGAAGCAACAAAAAATCCTTTGGCCTCATTCTACAGAAAAAGAAAGGAATGTGAGCCACCACTCCTCCCCCACTTCTCAATACAGGTAGTCCTCGACTTACAACAGTTCATTTAGTGACCGTTTGAAGTTATAACACTGGAAAAAAGTGACTTACAGTATGACTGTTTTTTCACACTTACAGCTGTTGCAGCATCCCTGTGGCCACGTGATCAAAATTCAGATGCTTGGCAGCTGACTCATCTTTATGATGATCACAGTGTCCCAGGATCATGTGATCCCCTTTTGTGACCTTCTGACAAGCAAAGCCAATGGGGAAGCCAGATTCACTTAACAACCGTGTTACTAGCTTAGCAACTGCAGTGATTCACTTAATAACTGTGGCAAGAAAGGTCGTAAAATTGGGCAACATTCACTTAACAAATGTTACTTAGCAATAGAAATTTGTGGCTCAATTGTGGTTGTAAATCAAGGACTACCTGTATTTAAATATATTCTATGTGCATTTGTCTGAACCTATCTAGCAGCAAAGTGTTTATTGCCTTATTCTTCTGTTTCTTTTGGGAAGTCCTTGAATCATAAAGCCCAAAGAAGGATAGAACATTGATACTTTTGAAGTGAGGGGCATTTTCTCTATGGCTGTTTATTGCTGTAATATCTTGAGTGAGGAAACGGCAGCTGAGAATGGTGCTGGCTCTTTGAACTGCAGATTCTTGTAAACTTATGCAGGCACACAGTAGCCCAGGCCAAGATAGGCATGAAACTAACACCCTCTCTCTTTTCACTTTCTCCTTGGCAGAAGACCAATGGCTGCAAACCACCAGTTGCCAATTAAGATATTTTTTTTTCCCAACAGGACTGGTTTGAAGTAGAAGCTGACTGAGACACACTGAATGTAGATGGTAAAAAACAAGGATTCTTTTGAGTTCACGAGGCAAAGGAATTCCCTTCAATGGGAAAATAGGATTCCTACAGCTCAATGTTTCAAAGCTTAGCAAAAGAAAATACTAGGCAATCGGCTTAGCATTTATTACCGCTCACATCACAAGATCGTAAGTCTTTATTGAGCTCAAAATGCAACCTGACCCTTCCAACTTCCTCTTGAGAATCACTTGATGGAACAAATATCCTGTCCTTGAGGAAGGCTGACGCTATATTAAGGTCTTCTGCCTCTTTTCATTCTGATCCGCTATTATTTTCTCTTCCCTTTGATTTGAACAAATTTAAAGAAGGCCTTTTGATTATTTCAATATCCTTCACTGAACCAAAGGATTGCCAAGATAATTTGCTTGTAACAATTGATCAAAGCCAACCAGGAACTGCTCTACCAATGCTTTGAATAATTTCTCATTACCTTCTATCTGATCCTAAGGAAAAATAATAATTATGAAAATTCCATAATTTGGAATTAATCTAAGAAGTGATTTGCCACTTCGGCAGAAGCTATGCAGGTAATCCTGCATAGTTCATTTAGTGACCGTTCAAAGCTACCACGGCACTGAAAAATGTGACTTATGACCGTTTTTCAGAGTTACAACCTTTGTAGCATCCCCATGATCATGTGATCAAAATTCAGATGGTTGATAATTGTTTCATATTTATGACCGTTGCTGTGTCCAGGGTCATGCGATCCCTTTTTACGAACTTCTGATAAGCAACGTCAATGGGGAAGCCTGATTCACTTAACAACCAGGTTACTAACTTATCAACTGCAGTGATTCACTTAACAACTGTGGCAAGAAAAGTCATTAAATGAGGCAAAACTCATTTAACAAATATCTCACTTAACAACAGAAATTTTGGGCTCAATTGTAGTCATAAGTTGAGGACTACCTGTATTTGGTTAGATTGCCACTGCTTTAATTGATTCTCATCCTATGTTTAGAATAGCAGTACAAAGAAACCACACATTTTATTCTTTGTCTCACCCTAGAGGAAAAAAAACATGTTAATTTCAGAGTATTGTTCAAGAAAATATCACAGAAAAGTAATAAAATCAAAAAATGCTCAATACATTCAACATAGTAGGCATTTGATAAAGTAAATCACAACCTACTCCTTGGTAAACTAGGAAAAGGTGGAATAGACAACATCACCATCATATGGATCTGTAACTGGCTGGCAAGCTGTACTCAACGAGTACCTCAACAGCACTACATCCACATGGAGAGAAGTAAGCAGTGGGGTACCACGAGGTTCCATCCTAGGCCCAGTACTCTTCAATATCTTTATCAATGACTTAGATGAAGGAATTGAAGGGGAACTCATCAAATTTGCAGAGGACACCAAACTGTCAGGAGTAGCCAACACCCCAGAAGACAAACTCAGGATCCAAAAAGATCTTGACAAACTTGAACAATGTGCCCTATCCAACAAAATGAGTTTCAATGTGGAGAAAAGCAAAGTTTTACATTTAAGTAGGAAAAATCAAAGGTACAAGTATAGATTGGGCAAGACCTGGCTTAAAAACAGTAACTGTGAGAGGGACCTTGGAGTCCTAGTGGACGATCACTTAACCATGAACCAGCAATGTGCAGCAGCAGCCTAAAAAGCTAATACAATCCTGGGTTGTATAAACAGAGGCATAGAATCAAGATCAAGCGAAGTATTAGTACCGCTTTATAAAACCCTAGTAAGACCACACCTGGAATACTGCAGCCAATTTTGGTCACCATATCACAAAAAAGATGTTAAGAGTTTGGAAAAAATTCAGAAAAGAGCAACTAAGATGATCAAAGGCCTGGAGACTAAAACATACGAAGAATGGCTGCAAGACTTGGTTTGGCTAGTCTAAAGAAAAGAAGAAATAAGGGAGACATGATAAACAATATTCCAGTATTTGGGGGGGCTGCCACAAAGAAGAGGGGGTCACATTATTCACCAAAGCACCAGAGGGCAGGACAAGAAACAATGGTTGGAAACTGATCAAAGAGAGAAGCAACCTGGAATTAAGGAGAAACTTCTTGACAGTCAGAATAATTAACCAATGGAATAGCTTGCCCCCAGAAATTGTGGGTGCTCCATCACTAGAGATTTTTAAAAAGAGGCTAGACAGTCACTTGTCTGAGATGGTATAGGTTCTCCTGCTTGAGCAGGAGAAGACCTCCAAGGTCCCTTCCAGCTTCTATTCTATTCTATTCTATTCTATTCTATTCTATTCTATTCTATTCTATTCTATTCTATTCTATTCTATTCTATTCTATTCTATTCCATTCTATTAACATGAATTTTCCAAAGGATTGATCATTTCAACCAGTAATTAAAAGTAGAATTTTTGTTTTAGTTTTTAAATGTTTTTTTATATTTGTATTTTATATATTTCTGTCATTCTTTTTTGAAAAATGATACATTTCTGTTTGTTTGGGAAATATCCAAAATCCTCTTGCATATTCATATAGACTAACACTTGACATGAGACAGCAATTACTACAGGAATTATGACAAAACACCATTAAAATTAATTATTGTCCTGTCATATTTCTTTTTTCTTTTTAATTTAAAATAACCCACACCTGTCTCACAAAGTCATATAATATCATAATTGGACTAGGGAAGATTCTAAAAAAACCCTTCTTCTCTCTCTTTTTTTTTTTTTGCATGGCATTAACATTCCATAAGATGTAATTTAATTAAAATAAATGAAAAATGTGTTGAAGAACCACAGAGTTTTACATTGGGAAGTATAGGTTTTTCACTACATTGAACTGTAAACAAAAATGTGGTTTTATATTTCTATTCCTTTACAGTCTATAAGCATTACAATTTGTATAATCGACAGTTACGGACGTTTTCCTAGCTTACCTGGATTCTGGGTAGAATTTAGACATATGTCATCACCATTGCCATGCCCCTCTTTAAATAAGGAAACGCTTGCTGGTATCTCCTGATACTTTAGGAGGATTGTCAACAGATTACAGTGGTATTAATAAGGTAATACCCTGCTGAAAGCAGACAGATGCAGCAGAAAAGAGGGGTTTTTGCTTTGATATAATGCAACGCTGTACAAATGCAGACAGGGCTTAGTAATTAAAAAGTAACACATTTTTGTTTTTATAGGTAGTCCTTGACTTATGACAATTGGGACCAGAATTTCCTTTGCTAAGCCAAACAATTTTTAAAGGAATCATGACCTATTTATTTATTTAATATTCAGGTAGTCCTTAACTTACAACAGTTTGTTTAGTGACCGTTCAAAATTACAACAGCACTGAAAAATGTGACTTACGACCTTTGCAGCATTTCCCAGGATCACATGATCCAAATCCAGACGCCTGGCAACTGGTTCCTATTTATGACCATTGCTGTGTCCCGGGGTCACATGATCCCCTTTTACAACCTTCTGACAAGCAAAGTCAATGGGGAAGCCAGATTCACTTAACAACCAGGTTACTAACTTATCAACTGCAGTGATTCACTTAACAACTGTGGCAAGAAAAGTTGTAAAATGGGGCAAAACTTACTTAACAAATGTCTCACTTAACAGCAGAAATTTCGGGATCAATTTGTGGTCGTAAGTTGAGGACTACTTGTATTTTGTCTTTATTATTCTTACGAATAACTCAAGGCAGTGAACATATCCAACACACTTTCCTCCTCCTATTTTCTTCACAACCACAATCCTATGAGGTGAGTTGGGCTGAGAGAGAGTGACTGACCCAAGATCGTCCAGCTAATTTTCATGGCTAAGGCAGGATTTGAACTCATGATCTCCCGCTTTCTAGCCTATCGTCCTAAACAGTAGACCAAGCATGCTCTCAGATTTTATGGTTGATTTTACCATTGTTTCTTGTCTTGCCTTCTGGTGCTTGGAAAATAAGTTGACCCTCTCTTTTTTGTGACAGCCCCTCAGATACTGGAATACTGCTATCATGTCACCCCGAGTCCTTCTTTTCTCTAGACTGGCCATACTCAATTTCTGCAACCGTTCCCCGTATGTTAAGATGTTCATAGTTAAGATGTTGGCTATGAATGTGGAAAGACACATCTCTTTTTACATGGTTATGATATCAGCAAGTTATTTTTTATGGTCTTTTTCTGCAGAATTGTTGGAAGGCATTTTTGTTAAATCATGCAAACACAGACGCATTGGAAAAGTTATTAACCAACCTGATGCCCCTAAAAAAGTGAGTAGAAATTTATATACTTTACAATCTCTGGACATAGTTATCTGGTAACAAGCCATGACAACATCCCACACACCATGATATTATCGGGGAAATGAAGTGAACTAGATAATTGCAACTGACAGTGTTTTCCTGCGCTCACAGATACCTAGGGCTCTAGGCATACACAAATAGATACAGTCATCAATACGGTGCTATAAATATTGATCAAAACAGATAAAAACTAAAATGTTCCAATTTCATTTAAAGTTGCATTGCAAAGATTTGGAAATGGATGAGATAGTGGCCTGAAAGGCATCTAAAGTTTATTTCCAGTTTGGGAGAATGGTCCAAAGTTGGCATCTTCTTTACTACAGGTTCAGCTACAAAAGAGTGGCCCATGAATTTCTAATTCGTCACACAAATAAAATCAGGAAACAAGATTGGGCTTGTGCTTTTGCTGAAAACTGATACCGAAAGCAATGAGGTCAGATGGTAATACTTTATAACCGACAGTAGCTGACTGTGCCAGGACTTCTCTGATTTATGACATGTATCACAGCTTCTAAGTAGTTGTTAAAATAAACATTTTAGGACAAGAAATTGGTAGTTACCCTTTAAAAAAAATCCTTCCCTAATTTTTTTCTTGTTTTTTTATAATTTTTATAGAAATTCAATAAAGTATATTATTTTTTAAAAAAGGAAGAGGACAAGGAACAAGAAATTGGCAGCATGATCAGAAGTGATTGTTGTTGGGTTTTTTGCATTAGTTCTATACCTCTGGATAAAAAAAAACATGGGATTGAATTTTTAAAATTATATTCACAAATATTTTAAATATAAATCTGTATCTATATTTATATAAATACAAATAATTATATTTGTATTATATTTACAGAACACACCAAAAGCAAAACAAAAAAAGATTGTGTGCATGGAATTAACTGCAATCTTCCTGTACTTTTTGTTTTGTTTGTGGTTCTGAGAATGGTAAATTTGAGACTGGATTTTTTTCACTTGAAAAGTTATTTTACTGGTTTATTCATTTTCTGAATTTGATAGCTGCTCAACTCCAAATGACAACTCAATACACCAGAGAATATAAAAACCATAGACTAGGAAACAACAATAAAAACACAAACTACAACAAAAGAAAGAAGCATAAGATGGCAAATCCATCAGCAACATCACACAACTTCTAGTTAATTGGGTGCCACTGAGCCAGGTTGATACCTGATGACTGTACGGATAAATAATTGTCATCTTGACCTGTACTTTACTTATTTACTCATTGGAGAGACAGCATGGTGTAGTGGTTAAGGTGCCTGAATGGGAATGGATAGACCCCTTAGGCACAGCATCCAATTGTGTGATGTGGTCCAATCACTCCCTCTCAATCCCAAATTGGCATCAGGCTCTACAGCAAGCTGGGCTGATGAACCAATTCCTTTTTCTATCATGCAGTTAACAGTTTTGATACTTTTCCCTTCAAAACATCGTGGCAGTCCACCCTGGGGGAGGATGACAACTGAAGCAGCTACTACAAGGTGGAAGGTGAAGCCATCCTAAAAGTATTATCAATGCAAATGCACATAACTAAATTTTAGATGCAGCTTCTTTTGCCAGATTTTTTTAATTGTTAAATAATTTAGAACCTGTTTCATTCTTGATGATATTCATTGAGAATGAGCCAGAGAGAGAGAGAGAATAGGTGGCTGGATGCATGCACAGATCAAGCATTATAAATAGGCAGGCAGGCAGTCTTAACTATTACCTATTTATTGTAAAAATTAACAAACCACCATTCAAAAGATTTAAGAAACTGTTTATGATTTACACTATGTGAAAAGGCAAAACAATAACCTGTAATATTGGAAAATATACTTTTGAGGGGAGGGTTCCTTTGTATCAGATTTTGGCATTTGGTTACTGCCTGGACAAGCCCCTGCAATATTTTGACAACATTTTCAAAAGTGTTTTGCCATTGCCTCTTAGGGCCCAGAGATAGTGACAGGCCCAATGTCATCCAGCTAGTTTAGTCCATACAGAGGAACTAGAATTCACAGTCTCCTAGTTTCTAGCCTGGTATTTTAAACTGGCTCTTAGAGAATATACTAAACAATGTGAAAAAGAAACATAATAAAAAGAGTATTTAATATTGTATAAATAATTACATGTGAATGGTTTTATCTATTACTAAAACCTTCCAATTTATGTACGTAGTCACTAAGAGCTGACAGGAACTAGATGGCATGTAGTCAATTAATCAAGCCAAAAACAACAATAAAGCTGAGTCCCAAGAGTCACTTTTTTCATTTACTGACTTTGAGATTCCCAAACATGCTTTTTCCAAAAGGCAAGTGAACTTTCTCATTTCCCCCCCCCTTTGAAACATTTAACTTCTCATCCAATAAGCAAAACATTTTCAAAGGAAAAAAAACCCCAAGAAAGTCCAGTTGCCTTTTGGAAAAAACAAGACCTTTGGGACAAGCCATAACCTGGATGATTGAGAATCTCCATAGACTTTGTGACTCATTTATAACGCTAACTTGTCCCTGGAGGGTATCATCCACCTTTTAGACATTGTTCATATCTGACCAAAATACATTGCTTAAAGGCAAATTAGCTTGGGGGCTGGAGCATATGTGAAAAAATTGTGCTAAATGAATCTCCTTCTGATGTTACACCAAGCTGAGATCAGCATCTCTAGGGGGGTCTGAACTGAGTGTTTTATGGTGAGGCATGCAATTCCCTCAACTATGAGCGTGACTTTTCTTAGTTTCTGGGGGACAGTTTGGATAAATAAGCAGTTGTTCATGGAATGACTACCGAGGGCAATGAAAGACATCTGAGCTTCTTTCTGAGATCCAAAACATGTCCCAATCCACATACCTGTGTTGAGGAGAGATCAGGGTTATTCAAACAAATAAGGGTATATTTTTATCCCCTATAAATAAAAGGAAGCATGATGGGGAGCCAGTTAGGGTTGCATACCATTTTAGAGAAAGGTATGATGAAGCTTTCTTATGAACTTGAGCTTGTCATAAACATCTGATTTATTAGGAGTAGAAATACATCTGGTGCTGTAGCTCATCATATGGATTCCAAATATCTGTCTGTACATATCTTCCAGGTCAAGATATGGACAGCATCTGTTCTCCTCAGACCTCTGCTATCTCATGCATTTTCCAAATTTCTCTGATTTATGGGAAAAGGGATCAGCTAAATTATTAAGAAGTTCCTTGAAAATCTGTGCTGATCAACTGGTCCCCATCTTCACCCGCATCTTCAATAAATCATTGAAGATGTGTTATGTCCCTTCTTGCTTCAAATGCTCTGCTATCATCCTGGTATCCAAGAAACCCTCCATCAAGGAGCTGAATGACTACAGACCAGTTGCTCTGACATATGTAGTAATGAAAACCTTCAAAAGGTTAGTGCTGGCCCACCTGAAAACCATCACAGATCCGCTGCTAGACATCTTTGCCTACTGCGCAAATAGATCAGCAGATGATGCTGTCAATATGGCACTGCAGTACATCTTGCAACATCTTGAATCCCCAAAGACCTATGCAAGGGCCCTTTTTGTAGACTTCAGCTCTCTTCAGACCATCATTCCAGAAATCCTTCTCTCTAAACTGACTCAGCTGCTGTGCCTGAGTACACTTTTAGATGGATTATAAGCTTTCTAACAGATAGAAAACAGCAGGTGAAGCTAGGGAAAAATCACATTGAATACCTGTTCAATTAACACAGGAGCTGTGTGCTGTTTCCATTACTCTCTCCATTACTGTGTGCGCTCTCCATTACCTTTTCTCTATGTACCAATAACTGCATCTCTAAGGATCCCTCTGTTAAAGGACTGAAATTTGCAGATGATAGAACAGTCATTAGTCTCATTCAAGATCATGATGAGTCTGCATACAGACAGGAGGTAGGTAGAACAACTGGCCCTGTGGTGCAGCCGAAACAATCTATAGCTGAACACTCCACTCTTAAAACTGTAGAGATGATAGTAGATTTTAGGAAAAGCTCTTCTAGTCTTCTTACAACATTAGACAACACAGTATCAGCAGTAGAGACCTTCAGGTTTCTGGGTTCTATAATCTTACACAACTTGAAATGGACACCTAACATTAGAACCATCATTAAAAAGGCACAACAAAGAATGTTCTTCCTGAGTCAACTCAGAAAGCTCAGATTGCCCAAGATCTGCTGATGTACTTCTATAGAGAATTATTGAATCTGTCGTTTGCACCTCTATAACTGTCTGGTTTGGCACAGCAACCAAACAGGCAGGTATAGACTTCAACAGATAATTAGGACTGCAGAAAAAACTATTGCAACCAGCCTGCCTTCCATTGAGAGTCTGTATATTGCACAAATCAGAAAGAGGGATGAGAAAATATCTACAGACCTCTCACATCCTGGACATAAATTGTTTCAACTTCTCCCCTCAGGATATCACTATAGGGCATTGTATGCCAAAACAACTAGACACAAAGATAGTCTCCCCCCCCCCCATGTCTTCTCTCTGCTAAACACCTAATTCCCACAGCACTGTCTTAGGCCTAAAGATTTCCCATGTAGTAGGGCTATTACTAATGCTATTGCTATTATCCTTCTCACCTTCTCATCTTTCTCATCTTCTCATCTTTCTCATCTTTCCTACTACCTTCTCCTATTGATATGTTATGATTTATGACTTGTGGTTTGTACCTTGTGATTTATTATTGTACCTTATGATTTATGATCTATGATCTATGATTTATTACTTTCTTGCTTGTATGTACGCTGAGAGCTTACAAACCAGAGACAAATTCTTTATGGTCCAATCACATTTGCCCAATAAAGAATATTCTACTCTACTCTACTCTACTCTACTCTACTCTACTCTCCACTCCACTCCACTCCATTCCATTCCATTCCATTCCATTCCATTCTATTCTATTCTATTCTATTCTACTCTATTCTATTCTTCTTATTCCATTCCATTCTGTGGAAATATTTAGGAAAAAATACATCTGATCCTGGGTATTTCATTATTAAATTAGACAATCATCCAATGAAGTTGAATGGTAGAAATTTCATAACACGAACAGAAGTGTTGGATTTAACTCCATAGCTAAGCTATGGTGTAATAATGACATGCTTGGATGGTTTTAAAAGGAAATTAATAAACTATGGAGAAAGTTCGCAATGTTTACTAAACATGATGGGTGTATAATTAGCCATTATAGAAGATTCTCAACACAAGACCAGAAATGGGAGGAAGTTACATGTTATGATTCAGCTGCCACTGAACAATAGAACGCTGTCTTAGATATATCATGACTACCTTTTTGTAGCTACAGGCTGCCAAGTCCAGTGGCTAAAGGCACTGGATTTTTTTTTATTGTTGTTCAGAAGGTATTAAACTCAAGTAAAAACAAGAATAATGATAGCCCTTCTTGTTTCAGGTAACGTTTTATGTTTTAGACTGCCATGTCCCTTTGAAACCACGTTTCTTAAAAAATGTTTGTGCTGTAGACTTTCTGTTGGTTTCACATGTATGTGAAAATATCTGAGGCTTAATATGTGTCTCACTGAAGTAGATTTGCAAGAAATTTGCTCACTGACATTTATACCCAATTGGATAAGATAGAACTGCCATAAAAGTGTTATGCTTGGCCCAGAATTCTTGCCCGTTTTCAATGCAAGCTATCAGTGAATTGAAACAGCTGCTGCTTCCCTACTAGCGGGTGCGATATGTCACATAATACTGTTGCAGGAATGCAGTAGCCTTAAATAGGGGATGACAAATTTATAGCAGCACGGATAAGTCTCACCATGCCTGCATAAAACCACATCCATCATCTGGATTAATTAAATATATAAAAATACCATTCCTCTCTAATTAAAAATAAATAAAGGCAACACATAGGGTGAAGTTGGCAGTGCACAGTTCAGTAAACTCAGTTCTCAGTTCTCTTTAAGAAGAGATTGGACAGCCATTTGTCTGAAATGGTATAGGGTTTCCTGCCTGAGCAGAGGTTGGACTAGATGACCTCCAAGGTCCCTTCCAACTTTACTACTACTACTACTACTACTACTACTACTACTATTACTACTACTACTACTACTACTACTATTATATATTTTAGCTTTTCTATCTCCAGATCCTAGATCAGTTTTTTTCCAGTGGATCTTGGGCAGGTGTAGGGTAGGATTAGTAATATAGAGATGGAGAAATAGATGGATTATCTATCTATCTATCTATCTATCTATCTATCTATCTATCTATCTATCTATCTATCTATCTATCTATCTATCTATCTATCATCTATTCATTCATATCAATCAACAAAATCAATCAGGAGCTCTTTCTGGTTTCACAGAGATGACAATTTCTTGAAATGAGAAAGATAAAGTAATTGCTTGGTTTTGTGATAACTACAATAATCTCATCTTCTGTTTAAAAAACTCAGCCTCTACTTATGAACTAGAATTATTTAATTAGAATAACATTTAAAAACTGTTGATGAACTTTACTAGATGTACATAATTTTCCTTCAGTGTCCAGAATGGAAGACCCAATATTTTTTTGCTTAATGTTATTGCTTTTTCTCCCATTCCAATATCATTATCTGAGCAATTAAAATTCTATTTCAGAAGCACAGTGCTTCTGAAATTCAAATTTAATAGAAATCAAGGATTTATGTTGTTCAGGAGATGGGGGGATTTAAAGAGTTAATTATTCTTTAATCTATTTGTTGTTGTTGTTTTCAAAATAATTTGACCTCCAATAAATACATTAGCATTTCACTATTAATACAGAAAAGAAACTTTTCCCTCTTCTATTCCATCAATATATTCTTCATTTTTCAGCACACATGCAATGACCCTTTCACAACCAAGAAAGTAGATCCATTTCTTAGTCCCACTGACAGTTGCATTATTGAAGTAGAGAAAAACTAACATATAACAACAATACTAAAACTAAACAAGAAGAAATGAGTCAGTAAAAGAACACAAATTTATATTCTATTAATAACATCAGAGGATTTTAATGTGATAAGATAAGATAACCTTTATTGTCATTTTTTTTTACTGCGTGCACAATGGCACACATTAAAATGAAATTTAGTTGCCCGCTCTCAAGTGAAACACATACAAGACACACACCTAAACATACTATATACAACATATGTATAGACCCACACCCCTACATATACATAACAAATAAATATTAAATACTGTCCATCTTGAATATATAGCGGAAGGAGGAAGCTTTAGCATTCACAAGGTTAATGCTGTATGGAATGAAACTATGGCTGAATCTGGATGTTCTGCTATGGATACCACGAAGCCTCCTCCCAGAAGGTAACAAGGAAAACAGATAATCTTACAGACCCTGCTCAAGCAACACTTCTGTGCTATGTCCTGGATGGGAGGGAGGGAACTGCCAATGATCTTTTCGGCCATCCTTACCACTCTCTGCACCACCTTCCTGTCTGAAGCAGTGATGCTTCCAAACCCAGACTGTGATGCTGTATGACAGGATGCTCTTGATCATCCCCCTGTAGAAAGTGGTAAGGATAGGAGAAGGAAGATGTGCTTTTCTCATGTGATGTAGAAAATGCAAGCGCTGCTGTGCCCACTTCACCAGTGTCTCACTGTTGAGCGACCAAGCCAGCCTACTCGTTAGCTGCACACCCAAGAATTTGATGCTGGTAACCATCTCCACATATTGTAATACAGATAACCCTAGATTTATGACCACAATTGAGCCCAGAATTATGCTATAAGTTGTGCCTGTCATTAAGTGGGTCACCGTGTGACTGTGACCAAGTTTACAATGTTTTTGCAGTGGTCATAAAACAAATGTCATGACTGTTAAGCAAACAATGTGGTCATTAACTAAATTCATGGTCTGCAATGGACATAAACACTGGTTTCTGGTCAAAAATGTCATAAAATCATACTCACATGACCATAGGAAACAGCAAATTGCCAAAACTGGAGACCGGTTACTAAGTGCCCAAAATTTGATCATAGGATCATAGGATCAGGAGGGAGTTTAATGAGTGTCCTATGTTCTACAAATCACCTTTATGTCATCAAATTAAAAGCATAGACAGTTAAATATCCAAACAGTTTGATTGTACACTAAAAAGCAGAGATTGTAAAATTGGAGTGCAGAGGAAAATATTGGACTCTGATGTCCCAAAGCTTCTTGAATGCATAGTGAAATATTTTCAAGGAAAAAACAAACAAAAGTCCAATTGCCTTTTGAAGAGCACCTTTGGGACAACTGTGACCTGGATGACTTAGAATCTTCCATAAACATTGGAGTCTGATTTTGAGAAGGCAAACACAGGAGGAAAGCAACAGCAGATGCAGAAGAGTAAGTAGTGACAAGGGGCTGCAGCCAAACTTCTAGATAAATCCATAATTTTGATAGCATCCTGACTTAGTAGTTTCAACAATAGGCTGCAAAGCAATGTAGAGTTTACATGTCTTGTTGTTATGGTTTAAGCCAGAAAAAACACTTTGAATTGAGAATGTTGCAACTGTATGAAATAATTTTAATGCTTAAAGGAAGAGATTATCAGTGTCATTGCTGAAGTCAACGTCTTTCTCATTCGGGCCTTTTTCGCCAAACAGATTTTGCTTAGAGAAAAAATGGACAGAAGAGAAGTCAACCATGGGATCAATCAGTCAATCAGAATAGAGCTGAAAGGGACCTTGGAGGTCTTCTAATCCAACCCCCTGCTCAAGCAGGAGACTCTATATCAGGGGTAGTCAACCTTGGCTCTTTTATGACTCGTGGACTTCAACTCCCAGAATTCCTGAGCCAGCTGTGCTGGCTCAGGAATTCTGGGAGTTGAAGTCCACGAGTCATAAAAGAGCCAAGGTTGACTACCCCTGCTCTATATCATTTTAAATAAGTGGCTGTCCAATCTCTTCTTAAAAAACCTCCAGTGATGAAACGCCCACAACTTCTAAAGGCAAGCCGTTCCACTGATCAATGTTCTCACTGTTAGAAAGTTTCTTCTTAATTCCAGGTTGGTTCTCTCCTGGATTAGTTTCCATCCATTGTTTCTTGTCTTGCCTTCTGGTGGTTTGGTAAATAAGTTGACCCCCTGTTCTTTGTGGCAGCCCCTCAAATACTAGAATACTGCTATCATATCAACCCTAGTCCTTCTTTTCTCTAGACTGGCCATACCCAAATCCTGCAACCGTTCTTCATATGTTTTTGTCTCCAGGCCTTTAATCATCTTAATTGCTCTTCTTTGCACTTTTTTTTTCCAAAGTCTTAACATCTTTTTTGTAATGTGGTGACCAAAACTGGATGCAGTATTCCAGGTGTGGCCTTTCTAAGGTTTTATAAAGTGGTACTAATACTTCACGTGATTTTGATTCTATGATAACAAGGGGGTAATAACTGATGGTTCAGTAAAACAGTCATAATAACTTTATACACTGCTCATTCCAAAGTTCGTCTAGACACAATGTAATTGTCAAGTCAAGTCTTCATAAAGATAGTAGTGAAAACAGTTATTCCAAACCTTATTTTCCTTGGTTTGTAAAATATTTGCTAGGCATGGATATATTTTTGCAAGGTTAATTAAAGAATTTGCTTGCTAGGAAGTCAATTAAATGATATGTAAGTTCCTTCTGCTAATCTAATTCTGCGAAGTGCAATACAAGGTCAGAATTCACATCAGGTTCAATTGCCCTGCAACAACACAGTATTATACCCTATTTATATATAGCTATTACTGCCCTATTGAAGGCAAAAAGAGTAGGAGATGGCAGAGGATGAGATTGGTTAGACCAGGGGTCCTCAACCTATGGTCCACAGCCTGGGACCAGGCCGTGAGCTCTTGGTCAGCAGGCTGCGGAAATGGCTGGCCGGTGCACAAATACATGGGCGTGCATTCCCCCCCACTCACGCTAGCACCTGCGATCCCATTTGCACATACACGCGGACGCGAATGGGGACGCTAGCGTGGAGTGGGTGTCCATAGCCCGTTTCCACATGTGCCACTAGCCCGGGTGGTTTGTGTGGCCCATTTGCGCATGCACAAAAGGGCCACTAGGTGCCATGGGGGGGGGTCCGTTCATGCATGCACATGGTGCCAACACATGCTGCATGCAGAAACAGGGTTGCTAGTGCCATACCAGTGTGTGTGGCCCTGTGCACACGCGCATACGCGTGCGCACCAATTTTGAAGCTGCTCTCCTTCCCTCCGGTTGGAAAGGCTGGAGACCTCTGGGTTAGACAGTGTCATTAACGCAACAAATATGAATTTGGCCAAACTCCGGGAAACAAAGGAGAACAAGGGAGCCTGGTGTGATCATAGGGTCACGAAGTCAGAAATGACTTAGTGACTGAACAACGTTACTGCTTTTATAATACATTACAACATTACTATTATAATGTTGCATTATAACAATAACATAAATAATCTGTACAATGCTGCATTATAATAATAATAATAATAATAATAATAATAATAATAATAATAATAATAATAATATGTAGTCATTATGTTAACATCTGTGTTGCAAAGAACTATAGCTGCTGCCAAAGTAAGTTCAGCTGTTTAAGTGCTGCCAAGTGCTGCCAAGCTTGTTAGCTTATTATAACTTTATAATAAGAGGGTCTGTAAAAATAAATATCTAGCTGAGAAATCTGAATGCCAAATACTTCAAAACAACTTGTTTAATTTATGGAACAATAAACAACTTCATCTAGTATAAACTACAGAACTAACTATTAAGAAGGAGGAAGACCAATGAGGAAGGTAGAATAGAGTATACTCAGTACCAGAGAACTATAAAGTAGATAAACTGGAGGTACTATTTGTTTACTTAACTTGGTATTTCTGAGTAGTTTCTGGCCTAAAGCCTAACTTGTTCACATGATCCCAGAACAGGAAATGTGGCTATAAATAGACAATTACCTTTTGTTATATTACTGGACCCAAAGATGTTGATCACAAGATGCTTGGGTCAGATCCTCAATCGGTCAGGTGTGCATAGCTCCAAGATTTAAATGCATAAGTCATCTGAAAGGGGGTACTTTCAAAGAAGCAACACAAAAAGGTGAGTTTTGCTTGGCTGTCAAAAATGAGGTCTTAACAAGTGGTTTATTTGACAAGTGCTATGCTAACAATTTGTCTTATTATCAGGGAAAGATTGTGACTACCTGAGAGCACTCTGCTTCACAGAGACATTTATGTAATATAATGCAAGAATGGGAATATGTCTTTGGCACAGGGGCAGAAGCCCCGCTAGGAAAAAAGAAAATCCACACACAATGCACACACAAAAAATATGATATCCAATAGATATAAAGGGTAGTTTCTCCATTAGTAACCCAAAAAACCCTACCAAATTACTGCCAGTAATTTAAAAACATAATATCTCTGTTCTTTGCCCCCATGTCAACTTATTGTGCTTCATAAATATTTACAGTTGTTTTAAAGATCATTTATATCCTTCCTTGCCTGTGATCTTCCATTTTGCCCTTTCTAATCCACTATATATTTTACCCAGAAGTAAACTTAAGTAACCTCAGAGACATTTCCTTGTGAGTATAGAAGCCAGGATTGTACTAAATATTTCAAAAGCAACAGGGTTTCAGGGTAGTTTACATTTCCTTTCTGAATGGTTGCATTTTCTCTACTAATTCTTTTTTTCTCAGTATGTCTTTGCATTTCAGCATCTACTAATTTAACAAGGATAATTAACTGCAAGAAATTTTTGCTCTGTAGCCCACATGATACTCTTCCAGTAAGCTTTTCACGGGGCCTGTAAGTTGGACACTGGGTCTTAATGGATTCCATTGATATGAAGTCAGTCTGACATTAAAATCTTTGGACACTTTTCCTTCCCAGAACATTTTAAAGTATGAGGTAAGCAGGTTCCACCTAATGATCAAGCCCCAAAATAACTGTCTGATCACCTGATCTTCTGCTTCTGAAACATAGGCCAAGAACACTTTGTAAGGTTCCAGGCTAAAGATTACACATTTAAGTGTAAGCATGGAGTTCCTTCCATGTGTTATTTCTGCTAGATATGTAAATAGCAAACACACTGGTCTTTGCTATTTTGATGCATTCTTTTTTATTTTTTAATACCTCCTTCTCCAACTTGTGATTTCTAGGTGTGCTGCCAACTTCATTAACTTTCATTAGGTTGGGTGGGCAGAGGAGTATGGAACTGAAGGCCAACAATACTAGGGAAAACTGCCACTGAGTTGCAGGCAATACCGAAGCATACATTTCAGCATTTCTCCAATGTCCTCCAGTTTTGGGGACAAGAGTGCTCATCACCCTGTCAGTGAGACTAGCAACCAGGATGTCTGGGGATGAGGGAAGATGTAGTCCAGTACATCAAGACAGCCAGGTTGGGGAAAGATACTTTTTGCATTTGTTTTCAAAACTACCTATCTTGCTTGGTTTTTCATAATAGAAACACACTAAGCTAATAGGTGGTTGTGTTGTTTCTTGGGCAAATGCAGAACATGTATGATTATTAAGGATCCACTCTGTTGAGACTGCAGCTACGGTAATTACATCTAACTACATTCCTGAAGAGTGAGATGACTTTCAAGTCTTTGTTTGATCAGAAGATACTGAATACAATTCAGGCAATTTTTTATTACTGTCACTGAGAGTAAAATAACATTGGATAATAGGTTTTACCCATGAAACCGTTCAGTCCACAGAGGTTTGAGAATGATCTTGATGTAATTTAAACCATGTATGATAGAAGCAAACGTAATATTTAACGTGCCGGCCTTTGTCAATCCACCCTTCCCAAAACTTTAAGAAAAGAGCTGTGGTGGCACAGTGGTTAGAATGCAGTATTGCAAACTAATTCTATCAACTGTCAGCAGTTCGATTCTCATCGGCTCAAGATTGACTAAGCCTTCCATCCTTCCAAGGTCAATTAAATGAGGACCCAGATTGTTGGGGGCAAGATGCTGACTCTGTAAACCACTTAGAGAGGCTGTAAAGCACTGTGAAGCGATATATAAGTGTAAGTGCTATTGCTATTGCTTCATGCAAAAAGGATGCCTTGATATGGATTTTTGAAGCAATATACTAAAACCAGTGAAGGTATGAGGTCTTTCTTTGCTTGCGTTTGCTCAAAGCACGTTCCTACAACTACTACTACACTCTTAGCGAGTTACTGCTATATTATCGGGCCTCCTGGGAAAGAAAGGGGTGGAAATCCTTGATGGCTAGTACCTTGAATAGAAACCATTGGCTAGGCTGTATTTGCATGGAAGTTTCACTTGCGGAAATTTGAAGCGCTTCATTTCAAGTAAGGGAGGGGAAGGCTGCAGGCTGAACAACCCCAAATTTAAGTAGCAGAAGCGGGCAAAATGATTAAGAGACTAAGCAGAGAGTAGAAGACATCAAGCTGGGATGGGTGGAAGTAGCCTAAAGTCAAGTTGTTAATGCAAGAAACAAACAAATAGAGCTATGCAATGAATGAGATTATATGTCTGTAATATTTGCACAATTAATTTATGTAAGTAAACATTTAGCAGTAATTTAATAACTAACAGTAAAAGTAATTTTACAAATATGCTTGATAATAGAGAAGGCTGGATAGTTGCACTGGCTGGCCCACTACCTTTTTTTATTTTTATTTTTATTATTTTTATTTTTTATTATTATTATTTTTTATTATTATAATTATTATTGTTGTTGTTGTTGTTATTGTTGTTGTTGTTATTTAGAATGTTATCTACCTTTAATACTTTATAAGTAACTCAAGGCAGTGAATACACACAATATTCCTTCTTTCACTTTTCTCCACAACAACTCTGTGAGGTGGGTTGGGCTGAGATAAAGTGGTTGGTTTCTAGGCCAGCACCTTAACCAATACACCAAACTGGCTCTCAAGCATCATCAACCCTTGATAGCTGGTCCCTCAAATAGAGGATTTCTCCATGTTCAGGACTGTCGTCTGTCAAATAGCACGTTGCCACACTCAAGCTCTCGTCTGTCAAATAGCACGTTGCCACACTCAAGCTCTCGTCACCTCCCGCCTGGACTACTGTAATGCTCTCTACATGGGACTCCCTTTGAGGAGCACCCGGAGACTCCAACTGGTCCAGAATGCGGCCGCGCGGGCGGTGATGGGAGGGACTCGTCGCTCCCATGTAACACCGCTTTTGCGCGAGCTGCACTGGCTACCAGTGGTCTTCCGGGTGCGTTTTAAGGTGTTAGTTACCACCTTTAAAACGCTCCATGGCATTGGACCTGGTTACCTCCGAGACCGCCTTCTGCCACAGATTTCCTCCCACAGACCGGTACGCTCCCACAGAGTGGGTCTCCTCAGGGTGCCGTCAGCCAAACAATGTCGGCTGGCGA
>NW_015387894.1:138896-187750 GCF_001527695.2 Protobothrops mucrosquamatus | reverse complement strand
GATATCTTTGTTTAGATTATGGCACAGATACATATACATTCAGAAGTAAATGCCAGCAATTGATCAAAAACCCCAACTGTAACTCATTTGTCAGGAAAAAAGTGTGAAACAGCAGAAATAAATGGAAACAATCAATTGGGCTGCAAAACTCACAGATGAGGAAAAACCTTTTGCTGGGCAAAAAAGGAACAAGAGCTAAATCATTCTCTTTTCAAATCATTCAAATGGTGTCCTTTTTAAATGGCAGCTTCTTTTTGGCCCCAGCAAACAAGTGAGACAATTTACAATTAAGGAGGAATATTTTCTTCCTTACTCCAAAAGTTTCATAAAGGTGTATAAAATGTGTTAGGCTTTGTCATACATCACCTTAGAAAGAAGGCAGATAAATGCCCTAATGGGGGACAGGGGCAGTAAATGCAGGATGGAGATCCAGATTTATGCCTATTTATTTTCTGTCAATGTAAAAAAAGGGCAAAAAGCCTTCAGCTCAGCAGGAGGACAAGTTCATCACAATAAAAAAAATTCTGGAACATGAGCCTGTCAACCTGTAGATTAATTGTCTCACCTTTCCAAGTTGTCAAGAAGTCCAGTGGGACTTCTGGACAACTTGGGAAGCTGAGACAATTAAGAAAGCACTAGTGTTAGATGTGGGAATGTGGGACTTCTGGACAACTTGCAAAGCTCAGGTAATTAAGAAAAACACTAGTGTCAGATCACTGTAACCCTACATGTCCATTGTTTTTCACCTTAGAGTCAATCTTAACTCCTGGCAACTATGTGGACAAATCCATGCAGGATTTTTGGAAGCGGTTTGACATTGCCTTCTTCCCAGGGTTGAGAAGGTGTGATTGGTCCACCCAGATGACTTCCAGTAGCTGCTGATTTGCTGTTCTTTACTGCTTCCTCTCAAAATCTGCAACCTCAAATACGTATGTGGTTTCTGTACAGAAATGCAGGGCCTGCCAAGTTTATCTAAATTGAGAAATGGTCTGCTAAAAGGATATATAGGTGTGGTTAGATGTTTGCATACATTTAGTACTCTAATATGTCTAATAAGCGCCCAGTAGAAAAAGTACTGCACAAAGAGAAAATGAAGTGGGATGGCATTTGTCATTATGATCAATGAATACAAAATAAGTTTAGCATTCAGTCATTTGGTATTAAGCAACAGAGGGCCACATTTGTTCATGCAAGGAACAGTCCATTCTTGCATTGTTAACATTTGATTTTTTTTATTGCAGTGATTTACGATCAGACTTTCTGGATCACTAGTTTGCAAGATTATAAAAAGAAAATGAGTGAGTACCCAGAGGTATGTTAGAGTAGTAGGAATTTATTGCCATGTATACTATGCAAAGTGGCAACCCTATATTCTTTTTATCTGACAATAAGTCTTATCAAACACTGTAGGATTTAGCTGTGAATGTTTTCCACTGAGGTAACTTTGATGAAATGGATTCTAAATATGTCCTATGCCCTAATACGTATGTGTTTTCTAAATGGCCAGATTCTTTTTTTTTTTTAAATCTTCCAGCAGTTGTATATAGAACTGTAAAGCTGATTGTTAAAATTATGAAATGTAATAATTCACAAAAATTCTGAGTACTCAGAAAGAATGTCTGCTGCCGTGCTTATCTATACTGAACAAAAATAGCTGGAAACTTTGTAAATCTCATTAGCCTGTTACTAAGGATAAGGATAGATGTCAAGCTGGTGGCTTTCTTTAAATTTGTGTTTTATTTTTTCTATCTGCATAGACCATTAATGTGGTCTATTCTTGGAGTTTCTGAATTGTGATTGAAAGGAACAGAAGTTTCTCAAGAGAGATGTCTCATCATTACAAAAAAACATACTTTTGTTGCTTTTCAAAATGGATCTTTTTTTCTTTTGCATTTGGGACACAATATAGTTCCACACTATATTTTTTGTTTGTAGCTTATTGATTTCAGTGCTTCTATTTCTAGACTAATGTGAAAGTACCTCTTGGAACCAAAAGCCTAGATGCTTTTTTTTTTTTTTGCATTCCTAGCAAGATGCTACTTTATGGTGTGATTATTACTCATGGAGCATCAGGTGATATGAATTTCTCCCACCTTGTTTCTTTGGCAAACTACCTTGCATCTAATGGATTTCTGTGTCTGTGATTCACCTGCAAAAGCCTTAACATCATTCGTCGGGCTTAAAGCATATAAAGCAGTTGAGGTATGAAAACTAAGTTTGCTTTCTAGAGAACAAAAAAATTGGATGCTTTAAAGCAGACATGTCAAACTCGCGACATCACATGACGTCACGCAACGTATTGGAGCTTTTCCCCCATTGCCGGCAATGGGGTGGGCGCGGTTTCTTTATGATGCGTCCGGCTTGCGGGCCGGCAGTTTGACACCCCTGCTTTAAAGGATCCTAAGGTAGCTAATATTTTTGTGCAGCTCTTATAGAGCTTTAGTAATTCATATACAAATACTACTGCATTTGTATTGGTTAGATATATAGTTACATCTCTCCCAAATTTAAGAGATCATAATATTCTTGTACAAGAAGCATTTGTTACTCTGTATAATTATGCATTTACCCTTACTTGTCCATAATGTTAAATACCTATCCAACAGCATTATATTTTGATCTAAAAGTCTATTTTTTATTATTTATGGTAGATATTGGTTAGTTGGTAGTGTATCACAAAATATTATTTTAATCTTTACCTTTTACTCCCATTGTTAAACTAACTGAAACTTTTTTTTAAACGGAATGTTTAAGATTGTCAGATGACTACAAACTTTCTGGAATTTTTTGGGGAGGTAAAAAAATTGATGTCTTATGAATAAAGAATTATTGAATAATTGCAGTACACACTCCTAATGATCAGAGAATGAGTATGATTCTGTTTTGGAACAGAAGAAAAAACTTAGTTTATTCACTTATTTAGCTGCGAGAACATCGTGAATAATTATACTATAATCAGTTAAGCTTAATTTCATAAGTTTCCAGATGGTTGTATGAAATAAAGTATTCTAGAGACTATTTGGAATAAATAAATAGCAATAAACTTTATTGTTATAAGCAGTGCAACGAATTATTGTGTTGGCAAATTAAAGTTTACATGTGAATATATTGAGAGATCATTTCATCCTTATTTTCTAATGAATGCAGATTGTTCAATGGGTCCTCGTGCTGCTGCTAGTGTGACACAGCAGGCTAACCAAAATAACGATAGCTTCATTCTAAGCCTGATATCTTATCTACTGCATCATCCAAAGCTTCAAATTAAACTCTGAAGATTTATTGGTCATTAATTCCCCCATCTAATTTGTGTCTGGGACTACGGATGTGATAGAGTAAGTTATCAGATGTATAAAGGACACAAAACCTGATTTCACCTGCTTGTACAATTGTTAGAGAAGTGGGAAATTAACTTCAAGCAATTTTTTTTATATATATATTCTACAGGTAGTCCTTGATTGACACAACTGAGCCCAAATGTTATGCTGCTAAGTGAAACATTTGTCAAATGAGTTTGCCCTATTTTACAACTTTTCTTGCCACATTTGTTAATTGCAGTTAAGTTAGTAACATGGTTGTTAAGTGAATCTGGATATACCATTGATTTTGCTTGTCAGAAGGTCGTAAAAGCTGATCACATGACCCCGGGACACTGTGACCGTCATAAAATATGAACCAGTTGCTAAACATCTGAATTTTGATCCATGTGACCATGGGGATGCTGCACAGTATTATAGCCAGTTAACTGCTGAATAGGATTTGCAGACCAGGAATCCATTTTTAGTATTTGTCACTCAATACTGATATTTTGACAAAAGCCTAAAATCGATGTAATATATATTGGATAGCAATTTCTGAAGTAAACTTTTCTATGTTTATTAAGTTTTCTAATGTACGCTGTATCATTTATACACCGTTGCCTCACTCTGGAAAAAAACTTCAAAGAAAAGAAAGTATCATAATTTTAGTTTGTTGCAGTTCTTGTAACACTTCTCCTGAGCCTAAAATAGCAAAATGATGCTCTCTAATCACACTGATCAAAAATCGTATTAATTGGGGTACAATGTTAAAACTTTTGCCAATATGTTCTTGAAGTTTTAAAACTAAACTTTGCAGCAATTTTTTTTCCTTTTTCTCAGTTATCCAAACTTGAACTTTTGGCAGTCACAAATCATCTAAGAGCTAGTGACTTTGTATGGTTACAACAAATGCATGCTGTATGAAGCAAAATTATAGGTACTTGTCCACAGTCTCCAGGAGTCAAAACAGATTTTGAAGGAACACTTACACACACTCTCCAACACCAGTGGTTCAAGATATTAGACACGATGGTATAAAGGCCCTCCACAGTTTGTTATTTGAGCCAGATATACTGATGCTTTAAAATGAAATTTGTTGTATCCAAATTGAGCTCTAAGTCAGCAGTCCCCAACCTTTCCGGCTCTGGGGTCCGGAAGTGGGAGGGAGGGGATGGTTTCGTGCGTGCAATTTAACCCCACAAATGTGCATATGGAGCTTTGTGCACTTGCCTGCCGCTTGCATGGCCCGGTTTCCAATGGGCTACGGACCGGTAGCGGTCCACGGACCAGGGGTTGGGGACTCTGCTCTAAATAAGATCCATAGTTTTACTATGCTTAGAAATATTTTACCAATACAGATATAAAAGGTGAGTTATTATATGCTATTGGTTTTGTAATAAATTTATAATTAATAGAAAGGATGTTCAAACTTTGTCTTCAAATAAAAGCGACTATCCATTTATGGAAAGAATATTTATTTATTTATTTTTTTAAAAAAGAGCTTATAAAAGCAGTGTTGCATTAATACTGCACAAAAGAGGTCATCCGGATGATTTCACTCTTAGTAATTTATTACCCTCAGAAGGTGATTAGGTAAATATTTCCAGCCACGGGGTTTCCTCTGTCTCATCAGAGTTCTTCTTTGACCTGCAAGTAAGATGAAAAACTTGGGTATCAAACCTTATAACATTGAATTATTTAACTTTGTATATGTTCTAAATCCCTTATTCTGTTATGCCGGTTCCCTTTGTAGTTAACGCATATTTTTCAATAATGGGTTTTGATGGCCTATGGTTATTCCAAGCATCTGGAATATATCATCCTCACTATTGCATTTTAATGTATCTAAAAAGTGTGTGTGGACTGTGAGAGCCGAGCTGTTCATCAATGGCACAGTCTCTTGGGGAGGAGTGGACCCTCTTTCTTTGAAGGTCTTTAAGGAGGGTCTGGTTGGACATCTTTGGGGATTTCTGCAGATATTTGAATTAGGTTGGATGATCTCTAGGCTCCCTTACATTCTGTGATTCTGTGGCCTTCCCTGCTGTCTATTCAGCTGTGAACATATGAACAGGTAGCAACAACAATTTGCGAATCGCCCTGAGCTTCAGTCTTCCTGATGCCAATTTCTCCTCCCTCTCAGGTCACCTTCGTGGTAAGAATCTATATGAAAACAGTTCTGCTTTTTTATTTTTGATACGCTTTCTTTCACGTTCACCTTCCCCTTAAATCTAACAAGGAGGTATTGAGAAATATTTGCTTCTTACTCAATCTGAAATTGTCTTCAAAGGAAGGACATGGCTTCCTTGTAGTGTCTGGGACATGTAGATATCAAGATGAGGAAAGAACTTAAAATGCAACGCTTGATCATATCAATTAGAGTAGCTTTATGGGTCCCCAAGTGCTATATCTACAGATAGTATAGGTCTTGTGCTGTGGTATGTAAAAACAATCCTTAGAACCGTGGTGGCGAACCTATGGCACGCGTGCCACAAGTGGCACACAGAGCCCTCTCTGTGGGCATGCGCGCCATCGCCCCAGTCCTAGGCCTTCAGCTGGGTTTTATAAAACCTTTTTGCTTTAGACCTCCGCTGCCGGGTGCAAAAAAAAAAAAGGTTCAATCAATTTCAACTTTTCGCAGGAAAAAAAAGATCTCGCAAAATTGGAATTGATTGAACTTTTTAGTCCCACCCGGTCTGCCATTACCACCACAGCCACACCCACCCAAAGGGCCACGCCCACCCAATGGGCCACGCCCACCCAATGGGCCAAGCCCACCTGGCACCCGACAATACATAAGTGGGTTTTGGGTTGCAGTTTGGGCACTCGGTCTCTAAAAGGTTCGCCATCACTACCTTAGAACATTAGGAAAATATTTTTTTTAAAAAGCCACATAGGTCTCATAAATCTCCCTTCTGCAAATGATTGAGAAAAATACTGCAGTTCCTGATTTAAATTGCTTTTGTCTCTCTTTCTTAATTTGCAATGCCTTCCACATCATCTTGGAAATACTATTTAACTAGGGGAATAATAGATATTTAAAGGGATGCATTTTGACTCTAGTTGCAGCCTTGCACTTGGAAAACAAGTTTTGAATAAGTAAAGAATGAGACAATATAGTTTCTTCATGTAGAATACCTTTAATTCTGAATATACAAAGCATTCCTCTCATTGACCTGGCAGGTTTTAGCTTGTATCTTAAGATTTAGTTTACATGTATTGGAACCTTTCTTTCCTTCCCTCCTTGTACATGAAAAGCAATGAAAAGTTCCATTCTGGCACTGTAATATTTGTGTTGCGAAGCTAAGAGCCTGAGTGGCATAACAGTGTTCTCATTAACATCAGGTCAGGATGCTCAAAAAACCAACTCCTAAAATACTAACTTGTACATGCTGTACCTTTGTTCGGTGGCAATTACAGGGGAAAAGGTCTTCCTCAGGCTGTCCCACTGCCTCCATGCCATCCCTAACTTTGGGATCACTCACTTGTAGCTTGGCATATTCCTAACGATAAAAAAATTAGAGAAGAATATTTTTTGCCTTGCTCCTTCAAACAATAACCATGCGATGTTAAGGGGGCAATAAAAAAACCTTCAGTTCTACATTGGAATATTTCCATGCACTTGAAAAGGCTTAAGGAGCTTTACGAGGGTCTTAAAAGCCTTCCAGATGCTTCCAGCATCTGTTTCACTCATCGGAATTCCAGAAAAATCTCTCTCGGTACGGACCTACTGAACATACCACATAAAACCTGGGATGGTCCTTCAGCTGACGAACATTGTGTACTGCTGTTTTAGTGCAACAAATGGCCCACACTGCTTTAGGAAATTTGGATTCTGTAATATTCAATATCATATAACACTGTTAGGTGGCTTGCTAAAATATTGTCATCTCTGTTAGTGCACGGTCTGTGTTTTAGAAGAGGCTTTCTAAAGTTCAGCTCTTCAGTCTTTGCTGATGGCTGTTTGGAGGAGCCCATCTTCTCTTTAAGAAAGGCATCTGTAGAAGCACAAATGCATCCTTAGCAAGTGAATTTAGGACATAACCTAATCACTTGCAGATTCTACCAATTAAACTCTGTTAGCGATGCATTTTTAAAAGTTTCCCGATAATCTAGGCCATGGGTGTCAAACTCAATCGCATCCCGTGACATATCGTGACTTTTTTGCCTTTGTGGAGCCGGGGTGAGCGTGGCCTGCATGTGACGCATCCGACTCGCGGCCGCCAGTTTGACACCTCTGATCTAGGCAGTCTGTGTTCAATTCTAATGTAGCTGAATGCATAACATTTTGAATCCATAAAATAAACCATGTTAGAGATAATAAACATGGGCTTAGAAAATGTGAAAGTACCTATATCAGTGGTGGCGAACCTATGGCACGGGTGCCAGAGGCGGCACTCAGAGCCCTCTCTGTGGGCACGCGTGCCATCGCCCCAGACCCGCCTCCCCCGCAGCCCCCTCACCAGCAGCAGCCCACCCGGAGAGTCGCCCCCGAGCACAGCCCGCGTGGAGCAGCGCAGCCAAGGACATGGCAGCCGAGCAGCGGGGACAAGGCTTCACCCTCGCACCCGTTGTGCGCAGTTGATGCTGTGGGGCGCGGGCGGAGGGCATGGCTGCCATGGCACTGCTGGGACGCCTGGGTGATCTGCGGCGGGCTGTGGAGGCAGTGGGTGGCCCCGCAGGTGGGCGGAGGGGCAATTTTTGGGCACTCAGTCTCTAAAAGGTTCACCGTCACTGACCTATATGTTATGGGAATGCATACATGAATTCAGTTATCTAGTTCAGGTGCTGTCTTGCTCTTTAGAGTTGTAAAGTAACCATTAATGTAACGTACAGAGAGGTAAACCTGATCTATTACATAGATCAGGTTTTGTCGTAAGGATAAAAATGAGGAAGGAGAAAAGTAGATATATTGACTTTGCTCTTTGGACAGAATTGTGGGGACTGATGTAATTAAATAAATGAAGGTCATCAAAGAAATGGAGACCTCTTGGAGTGCTCCACTCACAAAGACATGTTGCCTTCATGCAAGGCCTCTCAGTGAAAGCTATGCCAACTAAAGTCAAGGAGGGAGAACATTTTTCACCCTCAGGTGACTCTACATCTAATGATAATATTTCTAGCACAGGCTGATAATCTATCATTTACAGATAAAAGAACTCAACACTCTAATCACATTTCTTAAAAGTATCTATTTGCTATTGAGGTCCAATAACTCTTTCTGGAGTTCTATTTAACTATTGAGATACACCTAATTAATTAGTGGGGTCAAATTAAAAAAAAGATGTACTAAATAAAACTGTTCATCTTAAGATGCTTTCTTAAAAAAAGAAGCAGCTCCAAAATGCTCAAATAAACATCTTCCACTGAGCAATGGTTGCTCTTTCAAATGTTACAGAGCCAAGAATCCATTTGTTTGCAAGCTGGGAGTGCTGATCACATTATTAGGAAATCCTGGAGGAAAGCAAAACAGAAGCCTAATATGCTTACTTGAAATAGTAAATAATGGAAGGGGTCCAATATATTTCAGCAAAGGTTCTTCCCCTCAAATGATAGTAAGAGTTACCAAAATTAACATTAAAGCTGTAATGTTAATTCTTTTCCATCCGTTTTTACACACATGGATTTTCATATTTTTTTTCATTCCCTGTTTTCAGAAACTACTGGGGATAGAAGAGGCTTCAGTTAGCTTATGCATTTCACTTTCTCATAGAAAAATGGAACAACTCAAGACAAGTGGTCCCATAATGATTAGCAAAATGAACTACTAATTTTTAAAATTAAGTAAAGCTGGGGCCCATTGTTAATCCCCTATCTCAGCAGATTTCAATGTAAGTTCAACAAAGCAAGATGAAACTGACCTGAAATAGTTTGAAATAATAACAGAATATATGATCGCCCATAAGAGAGTTCCTTGCAAATTCTTGTCCTGCTTTTGCAATGTTGTTTGCCTACCAAGGGGAAAATGGGGCGGGGAAGACAGAAGGAATAAATACCGAATTAATGCATTTTCATATTTAAACTTTAGTTTTCCTACATTTCCTTTTCCACCCATTCCTATCTACATATTAATTAGTTTCCAATGATCACAGCTCAAAATAAATCAAACTGGAAGAGTTAATTAAAAAGAAATATAAAATTACTAGCACTCCTTAGCTAGCAATAGTGGAAAATACATATAACTCAGAGTTGACCTCTTGAGCTCTTGATGTGCTCCGAGTTTGCTTTTTTTTATTGCAGGTGGTTCACGAATACGCTTACAGGTAGTCCTTGACTTACAACAGTTCATTTAGTGACCATTCAAAGTTACAACGGCAATGAAATATGTAACTTATGAGCGTTTTTCAGAGTTACAACCTTTGCAGCATCCCCTTGGTCATGTGATCAAAATCCAGATGCTTGGCAACTAGCTCATATTTATGACGGTTGCTGTGTCCTGGGATCACATGATCCCCTTTTGCCACCTTCTGACAAGCAAAGTCAATGTGGGAAACAAGATTCACTTAACAACCGGATTACTAATATTTTTCACGTTTTTAAATGTTTCCACCTTCCTGTAGATGTCATTCCATTAAATTCTGCAGTTCTTATAATTCTGTTGCTAGAATTGTGGGCAGCTTTTCAAAGAGGCCTGTCGCTATTCCTAAAATAAGTTGCTATGCTACCCTAATCAATACATGAAATTATTATTTGCAAAGACAGATTTACTCATTTCATTGTAGAAAATATAGGCAGTGGAAATACTTTTAAGAACATCTTTGCTTAGGTTAGTTTCCAAGAATATAGGATATTACAACTACTATAGAAAATCAAAATATCTATGACGGGGTAGGCAACCTTGGCTCTTTTATGACTCGTGAACTTCAACTCCCAGAATTTCTGAGCCAGCCATGCTGGTTCAGGAATTCTGGGAGTTGAAGTCCGCGAGTCATAAAAGAGCCAAGGTTGCCTTCCCCTGATCTATCATATTTCCTTCATTTGATGGGCAATCTCAGTTAACAGACATCTTCATTACAACATAATGAGTCTAGATGAAGTGATTTAGAATAGTCAGATTCTGCTGAATAACAGCATGTGCTTCACATTCAGAAAAGACCCCAGGGCCAGTTCTTTGCACCTAAACTGAGGAGGGAACAATTTCTGCCTCAAACCTTGGAAAAGCCACTGCCAGTCAAGATCAACAAGTTTCTGAAATGCACTCATGACAGCTATTACTGGCAACTGCTACAGGATAAATTAAATATAACCAACTTCCCTCTGTGCGAGTTTCACAATTAATCATCTTTCATAATACCAGACTAAATAGGTTTGTATCATGGCAATCAACAGAATGTTATTAATTGAATGCATCTTTACCTCTTCATCATGATCTTTCGCCCACTGGAGTTTTTCCATGAGATCACTCAGGTCATTCTTAAATGGAACAAAGTGCTTCCAAGGTTGTAACTCATTATAAAAATGTTCATAGTAGATGGAGTCCTGCTTCAGTACTAAGCTGTTTCCTGCCAGCAAGTATGGCAGCCGATATGCAGCCACTGTGCCATCAATATTAATTTGGTATTTAGACTGCAAAATACAAACCATACCATTAATAAACATGCAATTTTACTGGAGGTCCTCCCCCATGACCACCCAAGAATTGAACTCTTGACAAATGTATGTGGAATATCTAGATGGAAGATATTCCACAGATAGAATCACTCCACCCATTGTTTGGTATCAAACTTTAAATTCCTACTGGATGTGTGGTAAATAAGGAATTTTAGCCAATTATAGTTGTCTTTGGCACAGGGACAAGGAACACAACATAAGGTCTAAGTTTCACAATAGTTAGAACATGTAGACCTCTAAATGTATCAGCTCTTGCCAGCAAGGTAATATGTAGGGCTGACGGGAACTGACATGACATCTGAAAGGGCTAAGTTATTGAGCATAGACAGTGTAGCTCTTCATTTTAAAAATCCTTACCTTTATTAATAGCAATCAACTACAAAACCAAAGAAATCTGTATCTAAAGCATCAGTAATATACTATAGCTATGTCTCCCTTTCACAGACCTTCCAAAACGTTTCATGTAAGTGGGATGCCTGATATCTATCTATCTATCTATCTATCTATCTATCTATCTATCTATCTATCTATCTATCTATCTATCTATCTATCTATCTATCTATCTATCTATCTATCTATCTATCCATCCATCCATCCATCCATCCATCTAATTTCTATGCCACCGATCTCACTTGTGAGAAACTGGGCAGCTTACATCATCATAAAATAGGAGTATAAAACCATTAGAATGTTAAAACATTTAAAACATTGAGTATTAAAAGTTAGCAAAAGCTAGAAAAGAAAGGATACCAAGGTAGTCCTCGGCTTACGACCACAATTGAGCCCAAAATTTCTGTTGCTGAGACCATTGTTAAGTGAATTTTGCCCCATTTTACCTTTCTTGTCATAGTTGTTAAGTGAATCACTGCAGTTGTTAAGTTAGTAACCTGGTTGTTAAGTGAATCTGGAGTCCCCATTGACTTCACTTGTCAGGTCGCAAAAGGGGATCACGTGACACTGCAACTGTCATAAATATGAGTCAGTTGCCAAGCGTCTGAATTTTGATCACGTGACCACGGAGACACTGCAATGGTCGTTAAGTGTGAAAAAACAGTCACATGTAACTTTTGCAGTGCACTTTTAACTTTGTATGGTCACTAAACAAACTGTTGTAAGGCGAGGACCACCTGTACACTAACAGGGTGGACTTGGGACCTTCTTAATTTACTGACCTCCAGAGTGGGATGCCCTCACTGGGACCCCAAGCTACTCGGCAGAGCCAAGTTTTCAGGCCCTTTTCAGAAAGCCAAAAGATGGGGTGGGTCTCACCTCAAGTGGAATTATGTTTATTTTTATAAATGAGCAACACATCCAAAATTCCTTGCTCCTCTTATTTTTCTCACAACCACCTTGAGGTATGTTGGGCTCAGAGAGTGACTGGACCCAGGTGAATTGTAATCCCAATCTTAAGTATTACCTCCTAAATACCAACGTCTGCCAGAAATTTCTGCAGGATATTACTTTGAAGTAATCAAACCCCCAAACATTTAGAGGTTCAACTGTCATAGATTCTGAGCTGGTTATAACACTATTTCTCTGATGTGGGCATGATACCTCAGTTGTTATTACCCACGTGGCATTTATTGATTTAAATTAGCTATTAAACAGCGCTGTTTGTTTAGATGCAGTCTAAACAAGTTGCAAACATAAGATAATAACTTTGATTGTTATCTTCATTAAGAGAATGGTGCTCCTAAAGATACAACAGCAGAGGTCCCCAAACAGGACAACCAAAAGACTATGGGTGTTGCTGAAATATTGTTATTTTTTCTTTTTTAATCACCTTGCAGAATAGATGGATTATACAGGAATAAAACTCCAGTCACAGCCTAAATAAATTGCTAAAAGGTATTTCAGCAATCACAGATACTGCTGATTCCACTTATTTGACAAGATGGGATTGGGGAAAAAAGAAAAAGGGGATTAAAAAAAAATATCCTTCTACCCACTCCAGAAGCCCTCTCAGTCCTGAAAATACTAGAACTAGGAAGCTTGCCGTATTTTATTTTATTTCAATATATTTTTGCAATGCATTCTGCCAAAATAAAAAATATATATATATATTGATAAATGCACCTTGAAGAAATCAAAAAAGGAAATATGTTTCACAATTGGACCATAGAGGCTTTCGTCATGCTTGAAAAAGAAGAAGTTTGTAAAGGCTGCATCAATGATTTCTGGGAACTTTCGGCTCATTTTCACAAGTTCAAGCCTCTCTTTTCGACTGTCACGGCCCCTCCAGATTGCTGTAGTGTTTTTCTCTTCCCATGGCGGCCCAGTATTTGCTTGAACAGACATCATATCCAAGCTGACTCTTAGGGAGAAAAATGGAAAAACATTCATAAGGAAGGGAATTCTGTGCACAAGTTTCAGGAAGGGGTGTAAGACCCAGGAAGAAGGTTTTTCCGATTAACAGCTTTTCTCTTTTCCATACTTGGATGCTTCTTACCAATAGGACTCCCCTCCCCCACTACCACTTTTCTAGGATGGTCCCGTACCACCTGCCAGGTGCCAATGTACCACAGGTGGTACCCGTACCACTGGTTGAAAAGCCCTGGACTAGATGACACCTCAATGGGAGACTTAATGGTAGAACAATTTAAATGCGTAAAATAAACTCTGAAGACACAGATCACAACGGAAACCAACCATGCTTAGCTAACATTTTAATAACTTCCTATAAACAATAGAGACTTACCGCCCCATTGTTTCTAACACAGAATCTGTCAGGTCATAAGTTGGCATTACAATATCTTTGGACTCATTGGATCCACACCAGGAGAATATGGGGTGGACATCCTGAGAAGATTTTCTTTTTTCCAGTGGCCAATCTCCCAAATTCACAAAAAACTCTACATCTGGCATTTTCACCTAAGACACAATAAAAAAAAAAAGACTTTATTTGTATATTAGTATTTTTATTATGTACTTATTGTTTATTCAGTGTCTCCCAATGGCAATCAAAAGATTCTTGGAAGGTTACCACCTCCTTAAATAAGATTAACATGACCTTTTAATTTTATTTATTTATTAAATTTTTATACCACCCATCTCCCTTATAAGGTGACTCTGAGCAGCAGACTTTTCCTATATCCTTGATTTCTGAAGTGGATTCTAGCCATTGAATAATGTTTTAGAGACCATAACTGGAACATTAATTGGCAGATATGTTTCTTGTGGAAGATGATTAACAAATATATATTATATGGTGTTGGAATTCTTGAGCTTCACTGACCTTCTATAATTTTCTGGCATACACTTTTATTCAGTTTTGGAAAAAATAGTATCAAAATTTTGCATTTATACATCAGTAATTGGTATACAGTATTTACGGTATTTAAATGCTGTATGTAAATTACACTTAGAATAGTAGAATCGTTGGTGCGCCCTGAATTTGGTTCTTTGCTTGCAGACATTTCATTACACAACATCATTTGTGCAAGTATGTGTTCAGAGACCACCAAGAACCAACCTCATGTTCCACTTTGAGTTACATATTTCTCTTCAATTGGAACTCTTAGAATAATACTGCAATGTAGGCCACTATTATTATTCTCAATTTTATAGCTGAATTAAAATGGTGATTTTTCTTAAATCAATGCATTTGCCAAATCTG
Organism: Protobothrops mucrosquamatus; assembly: GCF_001527695.2. NCBI lineage: Eukaryota > Metazoa > Chordata > Lepidosauria > Squamata > Viperidae > Protobothrops > Protobothrops mucrosquamatus. The sequence continues at coordinate 173,230 of NW_015387894.1, read as the reverse complement.
CTGTTCCTCAACTGTTTTTGTCAAAAAAATGTAAAATATTAAGGCATTATTTACTATAACAAACAAGAGAATATTTAATTCAAAGCCAAACAATTTATGAGTACAACACCATCTAGTGGTCTATAGTTCCAGTCTATAGTTTTCATCAACATTTCAAAAGTTTTTAAATAGGTTTCTTAAAGTCAAGTGGAATGCTTCACTTCAAATTTGTACAGTCCTTCAAAGTTGCCGGCAGTTCAAACGGGGAGCTGGAGCCTATTGTAAGGGAATCTCTCTCTCTCTATGTGTAGTAGTAGCTTGACTCTATTACTAATCCGTTACCTGCCAATATTCAGAGTGGTATCTTGAGAGTTTCTACAGTCCTATATCATTCTTTCAATGGTGAGATCCAAAACCTCTGGTCATAGCCCAGCATAAACTGTGTACTCTAGAGGTCCCCAACCTTTTGGGCACCAGGGACTGGTTACGTGGAGAGAGGTTTTTCCGCAGACCGGAGGGTGTGTGGTTTTGTGTGCTGACTGCATCTCACAGATGGGGCTTTGCTTATTTGTGCAGCCTGGTTGCTGGCATGCCACTCCTGGTTTACACAGTCTAGCATTGCCAGAATATACATATATGTTTATGAAGTGAGAGATAGTGATAGAATTTTCGGTCCTTTTTTCATCTTTTGGAGTTTAGATTTGTTTTTAAAAAATTAACAGAAGTCCATTAAGCCTATCATTGGCTTAATAGTAATTTAAGCTGTTAGGTAACAGCTTAAAAAAATCATATATGTGATGAGGAACACTCAGGTAGACTATCTCTAAGATACGGGCCATAAAAGACAACTGATTTTTTTTCCCCTGAAGGAATAGCTAAACAGGCAACTCATATGAAAATCTGAGTATCAAAAGATTCAAACACAGAAATCCAATCTGTTACAATCTCTCGGTATGTTGTAGTTTTAGAAGGAGGTCTGATCCAGGCTGGAACTAATGGACTGGGAATGGACAAGAGAGAGAGGCTGAGAGGTTTAAGACCCAAAACCGCTATTCAACCTCTGTGAAGAAACTCAAGAGACACATCCACGTGTCCTAATCCATGTCTAAGTGTTATGAAGAGGGTCAAATACTCATTTATGGGAAAAATTTGGGAGGAAAGAAAAAAATGTTTATTTTGTTGTTCAATCTTGGTCTAGTTTATTACAGAGGACCTTTGTAGCAGACAAAAAAAAAGGGAGGGGGAGGAGTTAATCTGAAATATCATTACTTTTATAAAATCCAAAGGATTTACTTAATAATTAAAACTGCCTCCCACCTTTTTTATCAGGCTTAGCAGCCAGAGCTCCAATCCAGACCCAAGGATTATCTTTTTTTTAATAATAATGAGAATAGTTTTAGTACATAGCAACCCCAAAATTAACTAGCGAGCTTTCTGCCCAAGTGAGATTCGAACCCGGGTGTCCTTGTTGGCAGTCTGACAATTATTAACAGTTATACTACACGTAGCTTCAATTTTCAGATCATTATGCAAATTGCCATTGTGCAAACTTTCAAAAATTCCTACTTCCTTCCCGAGGAACAAAGGAAAACCTCCAAACTACCGAAATAATGTCATACTTTACTTCAATAGGTGTCCACCGAAAAGGAATAAAAGTTCATCTCCCCTCCAGGTGTTGTATTCTCAGCGTGCTGCCTTAATTAGATAAAGAAAGACAGAACCTATTGCCATCAAGTCAACGTTGATCATTTGGATAGCAACGGCTATCTCAGTGATGGCGAACCTTTTAGAGACCGAGTGCCCAAACTGCAACCCAAAACCCACTTATGTATCGTCAGGTGCCGGGTGGGTGTGGCCCATTGGGTGGGCGTGGCTGTGGTGGCAACAGCAGACTGGGTGGGACTAATAAGTTCAATCAATCAATTCCAACTTTGCAAGATCTTTTTTTTTCCCGTGAGAAGTTGAAATTGATTGATTGAACCTTTTTTTTTTGCACACGGCGGCAGAGTCCTAAAGCGAAAAGGTTTTATAAAACCCAGCTGAAGGCCTAGGACTGGGGCGACGGCATGCGTGCCCACAGAGAGGGCTCTGAGTGCCGTCTCTGGCACCCGTGCCATAGGTTCGCCACCACTGGGCTATCTCAATGTGGCAGGCCCAGGAACAGCTACCAAAATTATTCCTTTGTTAACAGGGGAAAGGATATCTTTTTCGAAACTGAGGTGAGGAGTGGGCTGAGACAGCAGAACTAATTGGCTAATGGTTATTTTCTCCCACCTCAATATGGCCATTTTCGTAATGTCCCGCTGCTACAATACACCTGAAGATTATCATAGCGGCCCAGATACATCTTTCGTTGTCAGCCATTCAGTCATGGAGATATGGTTGGGCTTTGGGGGGGGGGAATGCATCTTTAGGCAACTTTAAAGTGGACTTCGAAGACGTGGGAAATAGAAAGGATGATTCTGCAAGTGTATGACAAATACTTGATTGGAAATTCTATCATCCCTGCAGATGGAAGCCATGAATAACCATTCCTCTGCATTTCTCATTTCAACGCAGGTAGTAAAAAATACTCCATTCTTGACCTGGATGGGAGCCATGGCACTTTAGAAGAGATTAAACTACAACTTCCAGCAGTCAACATGGCCAAGGAAGAGGAAGGCTGGGAGTTTTGATATAATAACATCTGGGAGGCCATAGATTCCTCATACTTCTATTACTTATTCTGTGTCCTTTGGGGATTACTGTTTTACCTAAAAGCATGGACAACCTTAGCTTGGCTGAGCCATCTGCATTTTTGTACCTGAAATACGTATGACACACCCTTTATACAGACTTGGCTAGATCATTTACACAGGTGGGATTCAATATTCTGTATACAACATGGGGATTTAGGAGCCCCATTCCCACTGATGCATTATCCAGTATGCTGAAAAAAACATCCAAGTGGGCAATACACCAGAGAGCATCTATGTGTCTAACTAGAAAAATAAATCAGTAGCTTTTCCTTCCAGGGAAATACCTTACAATTACACACAGACCTAAAAAAAAATAATAACAGAGGAGGTTGAGTTGCATTCCATGTTAGAGATAATTACATCTCTACAGAGATATGTAAAATCAAGGATGAAAGCCTCCTTGAACGCATATGGGTTAATATAAAAGGAAAAAAGAATGACATTACTATACAGTAAGTGTATACTACACGCCACCCAACCAAGCAGAAGAAATATATAAACCTTCTGCTAATCAGTTAACAGATATATATAGGAAACATACCACAGTAGTAATGGGGAACTTTAACTACCCTGATATCAACTGGGAGACAAACTCTGCATCAACTGGGAGATCGAACAGGTTCCTGACCAAACTAGCTGACAACTATGTCATTGAAAAGGTAGAGGAGGGAACTAAAGAAAAAGCTATACTGGACCAAATTCTTACTAATAGAGAATAAATAACAGAGGGAGTTGAAATTGTTAAAACTTTGGGCAAGAGTAATATTGGAATTCAATATAATGAAGACACAAACAATAGGACACAATCAAACCAGTGTCTTACATTTTAAAAGAACTAATTTTAACTTAGAGCGAGCTTGGGAAGGATTCTCTGGATGAAAATCTTAAAGGGGAAAACAACTCAAGAAGCTTGGGAAACTCTAAAAATATGATTATAAAAGCTCAGTCTAGCATATTACAACCGAAAAAGAAAAATAATAAAGAAATAAGAAATCCAAGAAGAAACCAAGCATAGCTGCACAAAGTTGCGCAAAGAACTCTCTGATAAACTTAAAGACAAAAAGGTTAAGTATAAAAAATGGAAAGACGGATGCAGCATATAGAATACCAGCAAAAGATGAAATCAGAAAAGCTACGGCTCAGAATGAACTAAGACTTACAACAAATGTCAAAAATAATTTTTAAAAAGTTTCTTTCAACATATAAAAAAACGAGAAAATCAAGAAAACAATCGGTCAACTGACGGGAGAAGATGGCATGGAAGTGACATGCAGCAGAAGGAAGCAGAGCTGCTTTGCAACTGTCTTCACAGAAAAAGAAAAAATAGGCCAGCCTACCAAAAACAGAGCCATAAAAGACAGACTAGGAATTCAAATTAAAATAGGCAAGAAAATGGTAAGAGAACACCTGTCCATTCTAGACAGTTCAAATCCCCAGGATCGGATGGATTACATCCGAGAGTTCTGAAGGAGATGGTAGACGTGATCTTGGAGCCATTCAACCGTATCTTTCAAAGATCCTGGAGCACTAGGGAATTACCAAAGGATTGCAAAAGAGCTGATGTGACTCTCATCTTAAAAAAAAAAAGGGGGGGGAGGGAAAACAGACCCAGGAAACTACAGACCAATCAACCTGACATCAATACCTGGGAAGATCCTGGAAAAGATAATCAAGCAACAGATCTGCAAACACCTAGAGGCAAGCAAAGTTATAATCAGAAGCCAACAAGGGTTTGTCAAAAACAGATCAAGCCAAACAAATCTTATTTCATTCTTTGACAAAGTGACTAAATTAGTGGACGGTGAAATGCTTTGGACATAGTATACTTGGATTTCAGTAAAGCGTTTGACAAAGTAGACCACAACCTACTTCTTGCTAAGCTAGAAAAATGTGGGATAGAGAGCATCACCATCAGTTAGATTTGTAATTGGCTGGCAAACCACTCAACATGTAATCCTTAATGGAACTACAATGGAGGGAAGTAAGCAAGGTTGAGTACCCAAAATTCTGTTTTAGGCCTAGTGCTCTTCAATATCTTCATAAATGATTTAGATGAGGGAATAGAAGGGGAACTCATTAAATTTGCAGATGACACCAAAATGGTAGGAATAGTCAACATTCCAGGCTCTAGGAAGATAGGCTCAAAATCCAAAGGGATCTCAACAGACTTGAACACTGGGCCCTATCTAATAAAACGAAATTCAATGAAGAGAAAAGTAGGGTTTTCAATTCAAGCAAGAAAAACCAAATATATAGGAATAGATTAGATCAGTGATGGCGAACCTTTTAGAGACCGAGTGCCCAAACTGCAACCCAAAACCCACTTATGCATCGTCGGGTGCCGGGTGGGCATGGCCCATTGGGTGGGCGTGGCTCATTGGGTGGGCGTGGCTACGGTGGTAACGGCAGACTGGGTGGGACTAAAAGGTTCAATCAATCAATTCCAACTTTGCAAGATCTTTTTTTTTCCCGCGAGAAGTTGAAATTGACTGATTGATTGCACTTTTTTTTTTGTACATGGCGGCGGAGGCCTAAAGCGAAAAGGTTTTATAAAACCCAGCTGAAGGCCTAGGACTGGGGCGACGGCGCGCGTGCCCATAGAGAGGGCTCTGAGTACTGCCTCTGGCACCCGTGCCATAGGTTCGCCACCACTGGATTAGATGAAACCTAGCTCAATAATAATAACTGTGAGAAGGATCTTGAAGTTCTAGTGGAAAATTGCCTAAATATGAGCCAGCAATGTGTTGCAGCTGCCAAAAAACGCAATGCAATCCTAGGCTGCATTAATAGAGAGACAGAATCAAGGTTACATGAAGTGTTATTACCACTTTACAATTGCTTAGTAAGACAACACTTGGAATACTGCATCCAGATTTGGTCACAATATAAAAATGGTGTTGAGACTTTGAAAAGAATGCGGAGAAGAGCAACAAAGATGATTAGATGTAATTGAATAGAACAGAAGCTGGAAGGGACCTTGGAGGTCTTCTAGTCCAGTCCCCTGCTCAAGAAGGAGAACCTCCTATACCATCTCAGACAAGTAACTATCTAGCCTCTTTTTAAAAATCTCCAGTGATGGAGTGCCCACGATTTCCGGGGGCAAGCTATTCCACTGGTTAATTGTCCTCACTGTCAGGAAGTTTCTCCTTAATTACAGGTTGCTTCTGTCTTTGATCAGTTTCCAACCACTGTTTCTTGTCCTGCCCTCTGGTGCTTTGGTGAATAACGTGACCCCCTCCTCTTTGTGCCAGCCCCTCAAATACTGGAATACTGCTATCATGTCTCCCCTATTTCTTCTTTTCTTTAGACTAGCCAAACCCAAGTACTGCAGCTGTTCTTCATATGTTTTAGTCTCCAGGCCTTTGATGATTTAGACCGGAGGCTAAAATATATGAAGAATGGTTGCAGGACTTGGGTTTGGCTAGTCTAAAGAAAAGAAGAAATAGGGGAGACATGATAGCTGTATGTCAGTATTTGAGGGACAAGAAACAATGGTTGGAAACTGATCAAAGAGAGAAGCAACCTAGAACTAACGAGAAATTTTCTAACAGTTGGAACAATAAACCAATGGAATGGCTCGCCTTTAGAAGTTGTGGGTGCTCCATCACTGGAGGCTTGTAAGAAGAGACTGGACAGCCATTTGTCTGAAATGGTACAGAGTCTCCTGCTGGAGCAGGGGGTTAGACTAGAAGATCTCTTAAGGTCCTTTCTAACTCTAGTTATTCTATTCTGCTCTGTTCACATGCAAAGCATTACAGCTTTCCCCATCCATCCGTTCAGTTTTTTTATCCTTACTGTTTATATATATATTTACTGAACTCTGGATACTATGTTCATGGCAAAGGATATATCAATTCAATATAAATTGAAGAATACTTAAAATAAAATGATTTATAACATAATTAAAGCATATACTCACTTTTCTCGTCAAAGAAAGTAAAATAGCATCCATGAAAATTCTGAAGCCAACATGTTCACCATGGGTCTTTATATAAATCTAAAGTAATTCAAGAATCACAAATTAGGGATTTTCTTTTCTTTTCCAAAGCAATATTAGACTCATTTCCATTATCTTACTCCCCCAAAACAAAGAAACATGTAGAGTTCACTTTCCGTAATTTTGGATAGTGAAACTCTTTATTAGAATTGTTTATCCTTACCAAATTGGTACTTTTTACAATAGGCATGGAGTATAATTCTTATCATCTCCAGCAAAAATGACTACGCTGGATGATAGAAATTATCATGCTATTCCATAGGATTAGAAAGGATCCAGTCATCAAGGAATGAAACTAGTCCCATATCCCCCTAGAAGTTTAAGTAACTTCTACTGTTCCTATTATAATGCCTTTAACTTAGAAAGATTCTTCAGTTCACGACAAATATATTCCCTGCACTCCATTACTGCTTAGTATTTATTGTCAAAAGCTGTAGCTGTCACAAGCTGCCATTATATCAAATGACTAAGTATTGTAGAAACTGATGGTAGACAGGTATCGGAGTAACTATTTAAGTACAAAGTCAAGTACAGAGGTAATTGACTTTGCATCCTATTCATCTCCCAGCTTCCTTGAATCCAGAGAAACTATTTCCCATCATTCTTCAGGCTTCTTAAGGCATTTACTTGTAGGATAGCCATTGTCACTTGTCGGTCCTATAGCACAGAGTGTACCTTGTTGTCTTTTACGGTGTAGTGGCACAAACTTTGCCTGTGCCCAAACCGTTGAGGAATTTCTTTGGCAATTTTATCTGGATCGATAGTGGGGAAATGTGCCAAATCTCTCTGAATCTGCTGAATCGCTTGAGGGCAGCTCATCGCTTCCAGCCAAGCACTTCCATCTTCCTGAGGGCAGTCACAGTTTTCATGATAAACAGGTCCTGTGTACAATACAGTTGCTTTAAAGTTATATCATGCATTTTGTCTTGGCTAACTTCAGATTCTCCTTTCTGAACTGATATGGGACTTCTGTGATTAAGCAAAATAACTGTATGTTACATAATTGTTCAAGCAAAGACCCAGATTGTGTTTTCATTTGGCCTCCCACATCTGGGCTTAATCCACTTCATTTTAAGTATTACCACTGTCCAAGTTTCAACATTTTTCTCTTGGCTGAGAAACTTTTAGTATGAAATACATTAAGAGTTCTAAAGTAATATCCATCCAAATTAATTTATACTTTTTGTCCTGAAATGAGATTAAAAAATAAACTCTATCTAGGTAGTGACACATCTGCCTTTTTATTTATGCAATTATTCTTCTTTCATTGCAAGCAATGATTGCTCAACATCTTGCCAGGTGCCTTAAAATATGATTTGTTATAGCTCATCAAAATAATGAAAAACACAAATATAAAAAATACAAAGAGAGCTAGGAATTTTGCCAACACTTCTGCCAATGATCTCAGGCATTACTATATCTTATATTATCATTATTTTATTCACTTTACTTCAATTATGTAGCTAGATTTTTTATATTCATACTGTACTGTACTGCAAACAGTATTGTCCAATGGAGCAGAGCAGGTCATCCTTTGAAGAGGCACTAAAAGAATAAGTGGCCAAAAACTCAGATCACCAAATCTAACAAGATTTTGGCATTCTGGCCCTAAGCGCACATTTCACATGGAAATTCCAAAATCTCCAAGATTTGGCTATCTTGCAAGATTTGGGTCCATATTTTTTATTACTAGATTGAAATAGATTGTAGTAAGATGCCCACAGTTGCCCCATTGCTGACTACTGCCCCATTGCTGATGATAAAAACAGGTGCGCCTACAGGAAGAGGTTGAAAACCGTTTACAGGTAGTCTTTGAGTTATAATCACAATTGAGCCCAAAAGTTGCTAAGTGAAAACATTTGTTAAATGACTTTTGCCCCATTTTACAATTTCTCTTGCCACAATTGTTCAGTGAATCACTGCATTTGTTAAAAGTTAAGAAGACGGTTGCTAAGTAAATCTGGATTCCCCACTGACTTTGCTTGTCAGAAGGTCGCAAAAGGTGATCATGTGACACTGCAACGGTCATAAATATGAAACACTTGCCAAACATCTGAATTTTGATCATATGACCATGGGGATGCTGCAATGATCCTAAGTGTGAAAAATGGTCATGTCAACTTTCTTCAGTGCCGTTTTCACTTTGAACGGTCACTAAATGAACAGTTTGTAAGTCAAGGACTACCTGTATTTATTATTTAAGGATGCTCTTTTGAGCTTCCTTTGGCTTTACTTTAAGCAAGCAGCCACAATTCCCAGTATTATCCACAAGAGCCAATTGAACATTCTGCTTCTAAATTCTGACAGCATAGATACTAACAGTTTCCCCCCCCCCCCCCCCCCCCCCCATGTAAGATCAGTGTCACCCTCCTGGATTCCCACTCAGGGTTTTTGAGCAACCTGGAAAAATAAAACAGCTAAATATCTCTTATCTTTCAGGAAATGCTGCTCAAGCAATTTTATAGTGTTACCACCCCCCCCATGTGCCTACAAAGTGTCTTCCTACCTATTTTCCCACATCCCTGATTCTTGGATTTTCCCCTCCCATCTTAAATCAAGGCACTGTGACAGCTTGGCTTCCTCCCCATTCCTATTCTTCAAATGTGATCAGAGGAGCTACTTTGCTCCTTTCTTTGTCCAATCACTAGGAATCAGGGGTAGGCAACCTTGGTTCTTTTATGACTTGTGGACTTCAACTCCCAGAATTCCTGAGCCAGCCCACGAGTCATAAAAGAGCCAAGGTTGCCTACCCCTGCACTAGGTCAAGGGAACATATTCCTACAAATATGGCGCAATACAGACAGTCTTAAATTTACGACCTAATGGAGCCCGCCCATTACAGTCGTTAAGTCATGATGGTGGTAAAATGAGTCATTACATGATCAACCCAATTTTACCACCTTTTTTTGCAGCAGTTATTAAGCAAGTCACCATGATTATTAAATGAACCCACAGTTGTTAAACAAACCCATTGTTTACTATGGGGTGTTTTTGGTGAAAACTGATAGTAAATGGGGTCTACGATGACTCGCCATAGCCAACTCACTGCCGCCAATTCACCGTGGGACAACTCGGCATGGCTAATTAACCACAGCCAACTCGCCGCGGCCAACTCGCCATGGGATAAGAGTTATAGTAATATCGAAGAAATAGTGGAATAGAATCATAAGTTGAGGACTACCTGTATTCCTTTCTGTTCTTTCCTTTGTTCATTCATAACAATTAATACTTCTGCATTTTCAGTACCTCTCAAGATGTAAATTCACTCTCATCCTCTCTTGGAATAGAAATTGGTAGGGAAAAGGAAGATTAAAAGAAAATAGTGATTCTAAACAAGACTAACTAAACTGCAGGACATTTGTATATCTTTGGACCGAAGGTTACATTTTTAAAAATAATTTGGTTTCAAGCTAGCATAACACCATTTCTGTACCTTTTAAAATATATGGAGATTCAGCAACATGTTTGCTTTTTGCCCAAACCTCAATTCTCAAGCTTTTGTAGCTTGCATACATTCTGTATCGCACGATGAAGGAACCATCTTTCCTGTCCAATATTTGCACTCCCACTCGTGTAAATTGCTCCTCAGGTGCTGTGATCTTCACCTGAAATGCTTTATCTCCAGGGGAGGTGGTAAATCTATCCAAGACATAAAAACAAGACAATTGTTTTAAAAAAACCCATAGTTTTTTGTAGGTTCAATTCCACATATGGAAAGATTTCAGAATTCTTACCAAAAGAATGAGCCTGATATAACCTTTTTCCATTCAGGCAATTTTTTGATGTAGTTTCCATGGTAGCTAGAAATGGTGGGAGATCTAGCCTTCACAATCCAGAAGATGCCAGGCAAGAGAAGGCTAATCTACCATATTAAAATGCATCATCCTATCTATAAAACTTTTTTTTAAAAAAACTTCAAGGAATTCTCTTCTGTATTAACTTCTTATCAAGCATACCATTCCTGCATACCAAGACCACCAGAAAGTCACTGATAACTCACATTAATGGAGACTTCAGGCAACCTGAAGCCACTTAAGTTACACATTGCAAGAAAAGACTAGTAAATTAGCAATCTGACTTTATTGTTGAACTTCCTCATGATCTTTTAAAATTATTTCTTAGAAATTTCATTTCCTCAGAGCCCAATTCAGGAAGTGATATCCTGGGGCTACATTTCTGACATAGAAATCAAATATCTTAAAACTTCAGAATAAGCAGATACCATTGTTTCAAAAACATAGCAAAATCCAGATATACGGACCTCAACTACTAAAATGTTTAGCAAGGACCATGTCACCTGAGCAATTGTAAGTTTTGAAATTCACATTTTGGTAGACACCCAAGTGGAGACACACAGCTCTAAAGCTTCTGTAAGGCTAAAGCCTCTATAAAGAGATTAAATCCATATTCTAAAATTATTTTCACTGTTGGATCCAGGCCTGAATAATACAACTGAAAATAGATCACATCAAATAACTTTTTGAGGATAACCTAAAATGCTTTCCTTCCTATTAAAAATGGATATTCATTTCATACAGCTCATTGGCCTAGTGAATAATAGCACTTAGACTTATAGACCGCTTCACAGTGCTTTACAGCTCTCTCTAAGTGGTTTACAAAGTCAGCATATTGCCCCCAACAATCTGGGTCCTCATTTTACCGACCTCGGAAGGATGGAAAGCTGAGTCAACCTTGAACCGGTGGGACTCGAACTGCTAGCAGTCGGCAGTCAGCAGAATTAGCCTGCAGTACTGCATTCTAACCAGTGCACCATCACATGATGATGATGATATGACACAAAATGTTACACATAAATCCAGCTATATAAGTCATATGTGGATTCCTAAAGGTGGTGTACAATTGCATGGTTTCATATTAAACTTTGGGAATGTGCCTGGTTTAATCAGTTGAACGTTTTGTTGTGTCAAGGAAAAACTCAGAATCCTGTCTTTTTTGATATCTCAAAAGCTGTCAGTTGTCTCCAAGGTCTACTATTCAGAAACAGACTGTCTATGAAACTAAATGAATGCATACTACCATCATGATCATGTGTAGGCCTTTTCTTTCATCAATTTATCTAATCCCCCTTTAAACCCCCAGAACCAAGAAATTCATAACTTCAGGAAGCATATTTCAGAAGCTGCATCTACCTTTAAAGATCCAGGACAATGTAGAAGAGTTGCACTATCAATTACAATGCTAAACTATATTATTTCAATAATGCATTATTGTTTTTTTTTCCTGAAAAGGTTTTCTCAACCATAATTTCATACAAAAAGAATCTCCTTCTGTATCTGATTAAAAAAAGCACTAGTATTCAAACCATATATGAAGGTGGGATGCTCTGGAAACAGTAGATTGTATAAGATTATAGTCCCATCATTTACAACTGTTAAATGATTAAAAACAGCAAAGTTTCCAACAATAAGTAACTAACATCTACTTAAATCATCTACACTTAGGACTGAGACCAGAAATAATAAGAATTCCAAATATTTTCTCAAAGTTTTGAGGCTGTTGAAGGTGACCGTTTGAAGTTACATCATTGAAAAAGTGACTTGTGATTGTTTTTCACAAATACAACCATTAGAGCAGCCCCATGGTCACGTGATCAAAATTCAAATGCTTGACAAGTGACTCACATTTATGATGGTCGCAGTGTCCTGGGCTTATGTGATCACCTTTTGCGACCTTCTGGCAAGCAAAGTCAATGGGGAATCCAGATTCACTTAACAACTGTGTTACTAATTTAACAATGCAGTGATTCTCTTAACAACTGTGCCAGGAAAGATCCTAAAATGGGGGGGAAACTCACTTGGCAAATGTCTTACTTAACAGAAATGTTGTGGTTATAAATTGAGGAATATCTGTAATAGAAAAGCAACTTTACTCTTGTTTCCATAATTTCCTAATCCTAAATTAGGACACATATCAGGATCATCTCATTCCTTGCATCTTAGGTACTACAGGTAGTCCTCGACATACAACAGTTCATTTAGTGACCATTCAAAAGTTACAACGGCACTGAAAAAAGTGAATTATGACCATTTTTTACAGTTACAATCTTTGTGTCATGTGTCTGATTAACGAAACGCTTAAAAGGACTTTCAGGCATATTTTTCCTAAAAGCATTTATTAAGGTTACTTAATAAGGTTACTTATTAAGGTTACTGTATATTCTTGCTTTGACACTTTGCAGCATCCACATGATCATGTGATCAAAATTCAGTTGCTAGGCAACTGGTCCATATTTCTGACCATTGCAGCATACCAGGGCCATGTAATCCCCTTTTGTGACCTTCTGACAAGCAAAGTCAATGGGGAATCCAGGTTCACTTAACAACCAGGTTACTAACTTATCAACTGCAGCGACTCATTTAATAACTGTGGCAAGAAAGGTGGTAAAAGGGAGCAAAATTCACTTTAAAAATGTCCCATTTAACAACAGAACATTTGGGCTCCATTGTAGTCGTTAAGTCGAGCGCTAGCTGTACATGCATTTAGGTAACTATACGAACACAAAAGCTGGAGTGAAGTAAAGAGATGTACGACTGTTAAGCTACAAAAAAAGCCCTACCACATTGTCACTCGCAGGTCTCTATGAAATCATATTAACCCTAAATTATTTTACAGACTCTTTCCTATATCTCTCCATAATTTAAAAAGCTGTTATCTAGAGAGAAACTGTGCTTACCTCTTCCCTTCAGTGTCCACCGCCTGGATATAAAAATACCGAGCAGGAAGAACAATTCCTGCTCTTAGTCCAGGTCCCCATAGTAAACTTCTTTCTGGACTTAACTGGGTTCCATAAAGTGATTCACATACTACAGGGATTGTCCCCAGAGGTAAAAAGCAAGTCAACCAAATGCTAAACATTTACAGGATTTCCTTTTAAGAAACAAAGCAAATCAAATGCAGAGGCAGAGGAGCCAGACGTATTGCTCTGTTAGGTAAAAATGAGCAGAAGTACGCACACTGTGATTCTTTCGAAGTATTTCCTCAGTCACACATCATTTTCTGATGCTTTCTTACAATGCACGCTCCAATACTCCCAAGCGTTCTTTTAAAAATCTCTCTCCAATCATTTCAACTTCTTTAAAAATCTAGAAGTGAATGTCTGGTTTTGCTCTGGATAACTTTGGAGAAAGAGATGGAAATGAACAAAAACCCGTATCCTATTTCCTTTGTTTTGCCTGTGCCGCCTTTACTCTTTTTTCTTCAGTAACATCTTACAATTACTGCCAAGCCCAAAGGGGTGGAGAAGGGAAAGGAATAGGATCATTGGTCCAATAAAACTTCTTCCGAATGAAAAATCACATGGGAGCCACTTCCCAGGTTCATCAGTAATGCTGGGAAATGTAGTCCAAAGGTATCCGGAAATTTGGAACAGTGTATAAACTAGCTAAATTGTGGAATGTATGAAAATCAGATTTTTTTTAAAAAAAAATAGCACTTTAAATATGCCAAAAAGCATCTTACTGCTTAAAAGCTCCCAATTGTTTGCACTGTAAGAGCTGCTAGAGAATCCCATGTTGATTTAGTTTATCTAAAGTATATAAGGGGCAGAGACACATGGCCCCACATGCTTGATGTAATTTGCGTTTTAAATTAAAAGCATATTTGCAAGATCTTATAAAAGACTACTGTGTTTGCATCTTACTACCAAGAGTTTTGCATTGCTTGCAGACATGGCGTTCACCAGGTTGAAGAATATCTTTAAAAAGGAATATAATGGTTGAAACCAACGTATTACAATCCGGATCCCTACCTTCTCTCTCCAGCTTCTCCTTGCTGTTCAGCTATAATCTTATCCTGATTTGGGAGCACTAAATTAGCTATTTTTCAAGCAGCCACAAAGAGGATCGTGCTAAAAAAAATGTAAAATGCATCTAAAAACCTCTACACTGATTTTTTTTTTCTAGACAACACTGCAGCATCGGGACCTTCAATCTATCATACCGCACTCTATTTGTATTCATACACAGTACTGATTAACAAAATTTCTACACGCCCCAAATAAACGATTCTTGCCATCCAGCTTCCGCCAATGATCGGTTACGTCCCACCCGAGAAGCACCGATCATCACTCGAGGATGAGAAAGGCGGGAAATCCTTTACATTAGGGGTCTCCAACCTTGGCAACATACTCCAAGCAAGGCTGGCTGAGGAATTCTGGGAGTTGAAGTCCACAAGTCTTACAGTTGGAGACTCCTGCTTTACGTATTGACTCCCTTTTCCCACAAGCCGAAACCAAACCAGGTTCCGGCTTTTCAGCACGCGCCAGAAGGACAAGCAAGGTAATTCGCAAGCGGTCCAACGCGCGTCACTCCTCTGACGAATTGGAAAGACTCTTGCACCGGATGCCAATCAAGATGCACAATAGCCACCCCGGGAAAAGAGGCGTGGTTTACGGAGAGAGAGAGCGCGCGCGTAGGTGAGAGCGCGGTGATGCGCACGCGCGCGTCACTTGCACAAATTGGAAAGGCGATTGCCGCTAGCAAGCAGGTAAAGATGGACAATGGTATAAATAGGCGCCATAATCCTACATAAAAGATCTTCAGGAGAAAAGAGAAGAGAAACAGGCGAGCGCCTGGAGCAAGTAAGGACAGACGAATTTCTTGTGTTTCTTCATTCTTTTGCGGGAGCAGAAACCTGAGATGTAATCAAAGGTGGAATAGAGATGTTATGGAAGGGCTTGGATGCGTTTCAGGGAGAATCTTAAAGTATATCGAGGGAGCTTCCTTGAATAACGGTAATACATCTTGCACAGGAAATACAGGAACAATACAACAACGTAATTGCACAACATATGGCCCTCAAGGTGTGGCTCTGCCACAATTTCCAACAACACAGCTGGCATTGCCAACCATGGAGAGGAGAGTCAGCCACATCCTGGACAGCCATGCACACAGGGCTTATGCACCCTCTCCCATTGGAGTACAAAATGTTTGGTGGGTGCCACTTTTGGAATATGCAGTTGAAGAAGCTATTACTTCCATTCCAATTCATTGGTAGTGTTGAATTTCAATTGCATGTGGTTGCCTCTGGTCTTATTACAAAAACATAGCAGGGTGGAGGATAAATTGATTATTTGACAGTATACTTAGGGGAAGGATCGGGATGATGGCTGATAAATAAGCAGGCCCTATTACTATCCTAAAAAAAAGTGAATTGCCTTTTTGTAGGCTAATAATTTTTGTGGCCTCATTTATTTCATTGGCATTTGTATGTTTGAAAATAAAATGCTGGATCTGATACTGTTGACTGTTCTAATTAGAAACCATAGTCCTTTGTTAATTCTACTATAGAATATTATCTATAGTCCCTTTTTGTTTGTCTAGTCATGCAGTATTAAACTGAGTGGCTTCTGAACACTTAGCTTTGCTTTTCAAACTGCACAGTATTTTAATCTTAGAGAGAATTTAATAAACCTAGCAAAATTAGTGAAAGGCTCAAAAACAGCCGTCCGATTCTGATACTTTTTAAATGTGTTTGAATCAAAATACTTAGAACTCCTAACCTCTTGAGCTCAAGTTTGAAGAAGTCTGATCTGAAAGCATTTAGGGCATTTTAAACTTAAATAATGGGTGGGAAGGATATGTGTCAAAAGCTGATAAAATATTAATGGGTGTAGGAGAAAATACCCTTTGTATTAATTAAACTGTAGAACGTGTGATGCACAAAATGAAATATGTTTCCATGTATGCTTTAAATCTTGAGATTTATTTTAAGAAGAAAAGGTGGTGGTTTATGTCTTTTAATAGGTCACTTTAAAATGACTTTTTGTGTAATGCTTCTGGAGTTGGAAGGGTTAGTTCTATTTGTACCTGACATGCCATATAGGATTTCTGAATTCAGAACTATCTAATCTTGTGTCATCTGCTTGAGGTAAACTGGAAAGATACTGCCTTCTAACTCTACTTACCAGCTTCACAAAAGCATCTGACAGGCTGCCATAGGAGTCCACATACTGAATGAGTGATGCCATGAACATCATGGACCAAATTATGTAATGTTATATAATTGAAGCAAATGAACCTCCTGTGCATCATTTGCGCAATGATATGCATGGTGTTATTGTGGCTGCACTGAATTCCTGTGCAGGCTGCTGTTAAAAAACAATATACAAAAAGATAACAGGTACTAATCTTGAAGATAGTAATCTTCATGGAAATTTTTGTTCATGTACTTTGTCAATTAATAGGGTATAAATGCTATTTTCTTTGCTAATTTATGGCAAACTTGTGAGAAAATGTTATACATAATTAAAACTAGTAAGTAAGATATGAAAAATGTTGACTTTTATGAACCTGTTTGAATGGTCACTAAGTTAAATTAGCTTTTTTATTAAAAAGTTCTTAATTTAGTGCAAGAGCACTTGTTTGAAATCATACTAACTTTTGATTGATTGATTGATTGATTGATTGATTGATTGATTGATTATGTGCTATCAGGTTGCTTTCAATCCTTGGCAACAACATCCATATACTTTCTCCATGACAGTATGTTCCTAACCTAGTCCTCTGGATCTTCCATCAGAATACCCGTTGCTATTGTAATTGAGTCCCTCTACCTGGCGTCAGTAGAAATTGATGTTGCAGTTTTTCCACATACTAGTTCTGGCACTAACCATTTATAATTATGTAACTTGGACAGCCTTGCATCTCTGGGCAGACCTTCCAGGACCATTAAGCAATGTTATCATATAGACCTGGGCATCATCACTGAAAAAAGTTAAAGTTAGCCACCCTCCTTGCCTAATTGGTGGATCAGTTAAGGCAGGGGTCCCCAACTCCCGGTCTATGGACCGGCACCGGGCCACAGCATGCCAGAAACCAGGGGCGCAAACAAGTGAAGCCCATCTGCGGGATGCAGGAAGCACATAAAACCACACCCCCTCTGGTCCACGGAAAAGCCTCTCTCCACGGAACGGGTCCCTGGTGCCCAAAAGGTTGGGGATCACTGAGCTAAGGAAGAGTTTCATCTGAAGAACTTTGGGCGCTCATTGATAAATTAGGGAGGAGTTGTACTTTCAGTTGGTTTAAAGCAATTTAAATAATTGAATAGAAATCTTCCTCTGATTTTTCCATCTTCTTGGTTGACCCTGAAATGTTTAGATAATTTTTTTCTCTCAAAACATGAAACATTGAAGATAAAAGAAAACTGATGATGTGGACAAGCCCTAAGTTTTTGTTAGAATTTTTTTTTTCTTTGGATTATTCGCTAAAAAAGATGTTTTCTTTTTCATTTCAGGAAATTTGAAAATGTATTTTGAAAATCTTGAAAAAGTGTAAATTATGTTTGAGCGTACAAGAAACATTTGATGTACCTTCCTCGTCTGGAGAAAGCAAATTACAGATCATTCAATGCCTAACATCGAAGACTCTCAATTGGAGAGTGATTCTGAAGAAAATGGGCACAAAACCGGAAGGAAGACTTCAGAAGTTAATCTTCATGGTACTATAAAATCATTTTGTGCTCCAGGTACCTCAGGTGCATCTCTGAGTTCTGGTGGGGACAGGCATTATCCATGGGGATGTCCTGTGACTCACACCCGAGAAAAGTTTTATACCATTTGTTCGGACTACGCTTTTTTAAATCGGGTAACATCTATTTGCAAAAGCCCAAGTGCTACAGTTAGTGCCTGCTTACAAGACAGTGCTGCCTTAAACGATGGAAATAATTCTGGTTTTATTAGTGTTCGAACTGGACCTTCAGATGTAGTTTACAATGATGATTCTAATCTGGAAAGTTTATCAATTAGTCTTGGAAAACTGCCATTGGCATGGGAAATTGATAAGTCTGAATTCAGTGATACATCCCCAGATCTGAAAAATCGAGCAGGTACATTTGTCATTTTACTTAAGCATCTAAATAATCTTTCTTATTCTAATAAAATGAAAATATTTTTATTCTGCTGTTTTGTTCTACATTTACAATATTTATACATTGGGTACTATTAGAGTTTCAGTATTTCAGAAACAACTGTAGTTATATAAATAAAAGTATTTTTAATTTGCCAAAATCATATCTTGAACTTTATTAATTTACATGCTCATCATTCATTTTCAACTGCAATGTTCATGGAGAATTGGGTTTTCTTTCCTATTCCTAGCATTATCAGCTTACTACTTAGATAGAAAATAATATTGCTATGATGCTAGTACTAAAGTTCCTCAAATCCTTAAAGCAGTATAAAAATAAAATAGGACTTTGCAATCCAATAAAATTGGATTACAATCATTAGCAGCATATGCAAGTCACCATATGTACATGACCTCAAAAGTAAAAGAGAAATGGTTGCCTTAAACTGCACTTTCTAAATTTATGGCATTTTAAATAATAAAGTCATGTCCCAAGGAGCTTTCAGGGTCAAATTTGACAATAGAAGACCCAGTAGAAGGAAGAAAGGGTGACTATTACAGGATAAACATAATTATACAATATCATGGAACATATGGGGACACTGAATATGCTGAAAAGGGGTATGTAATTATTCAGAACTGAACTGGAAAATATATTTTGAGGAAGAGGGGTTAAGCGTAAGCTTCTTTAATATCCTGAATATTTAGAAATTATTTATTTATTTACAGGCAACATGAAGAAACAGGAAAGCAAGAAAACAGTTGCAGATAAGAAAAGTAAACAATACAGGGAATGTCCACAGCATTACACCCTTGAAGAAATAAAGCCACGGAAAGTGTTAGATCTCCGGAGATGGTAGTATTTGAAAACATTAGTATTGCTATAGTTCTGTATGGCTGAATACTTTAATACTGGTTAAATAAGTTTTTTTTAATAATTGGGGGGGGTCATACTTTTTTTTTTGTTTTAATACTGTGGCATCTAAATGCTATGATGGCAAGGGCTGAAGACATTTTTGTGGAAGGAAATTGAGGTGCATTGAAGTGAAACTGCTTTAAGCCTTCTGGTTTTCATTACAGCGTATGAAAATTTGCCTATGAAAAATTTGTTTTAAAGGTACTGCATAAGTCGCCCCCAATATAAGACTTCCTGTGGGATTTCCTCTCTAGTCTCTTGCTGGAATTTCCTATATAGCACAATGGGAACTGGAAAGTAAGTTATTCTTCAGTATATTCAGTGTGTTCTTTTGGGAATCTAGTGACGCTTTCATTGCCATTTAGTGTACTTAAAATGCAACTTAGTCTTTGTTTTCTATAGTTGCTTATATTCTGAACTTTTTAATTTCTAAATCCAGTTTACCGCCTATTACTCAAGAAGAGGCTTTGCACATATTGGGCATTCAGCCGCCTTTTGAAGAGATAAGATTTGGTCCATTTACTGGAAATACTACGTTAATGAGGTAAACACTGTCCTTGAATTGTCTTGTTCTCCTAAATGTGGAATGTACATAGGGAGTGTGTGTCTCTCTATCTGTATAAAGCGTAATTTTTATTCTGGAAAAGAAAAATAGGCTTGTCATTATATAGCATGTTCATTAGCTTATTTCTAGGAAACCATGCGTAGAATTGTAGATAAACAGAAACAACCTTAATGCAGATAGTTCTCGATTTACAACCACAATTAAGCCCAAAATTTCTGTTGCTGAGTGAAACATTTGTTAAGTGAGTCTTTCCCCATTTTACTTTCTTGCCACAGTTGTTAAGTGAATCACTGCAGTTGTTAAGTTAGTAAATGGTTGTTAAGTGAATCTGGCTTCCCCATTGACTTTGCTTGTCAGAAGGTCGCAAAAGCTGATCATATGACCTTGGGACACTGCAATTGTCATAAATATGAACCAGTTGCCAAGCATCTGGATTTTGATCATGTGACCATGGGGATGCTATAACGGTCGTGTGAAAAACGGCCATAAGTCACTTCTTTCAGTCCTTTTGTAACCTTGAATAGACACCAAATGAACTGTTATAAGTTGAGAACTACCTATATACTGTTTTAAACACAATAAATTCTAATCTATAAGCAGATTTATTTGTAGTAGTAATGCTTGTGTCACATGGCTGACCTGCATTTGAGCCATATAGAAAAAAGGCAACAAACCTTGATTGTCTTTGATAGAATTATTTCTGTGAGAGGAATAAGGCAAAAGGGAGAGGGAAGGGTTTAGGATTATAAAGTACTTTTGCTAAACAAAAGAAACATGGAGATCAGAAAAAAGTTGTTTGAAAGAGGGCGTTCTAGAGTGAAATCAGAAGAAAAGAATGTCTGAATTTGGGAGTGTTACTTTTCAAAATGAGAAACAAATGTGCCCATAATTCAAATCAAGGGTATTTAAGGTCAATGTGTTTATTAGCTTATTAGTATTAGACTTCCAAGAAGAAATACTTTAAAACAAACACAGATTGCAGTCCCAAATAAGCATGTATGAACAGGGGTTATAATTGTTCTATATATCTGACTAAGGAATAGTGGGAATATTAGCCATGTCATATGTGTGTGGCAGGAGAAATGTTTTTTTATTGTTTAATTGCTAATTTACATTTAAACCACAAGTGCTAATTTACATTTAAAGCACTTTGTACTTTTCAGGTGGTTCAGGCAAATTAATGATTATTTCCATGTAAAAGGATGTTCCTATTTTCTCTATAAACCTCACGGGAAGTACAAGACTGCTGGAGAAACTGGTAAGGCAGTTTTAATGACATGAGCTGTTTGCAGCTGTTAAAAGAGCAGAACGAAATAGGTGTGGGGTCTGTTTATTTTTCATAGTTGGTTTCATGTCTATTTTTGAATTTGTATTGGATTTTTTAAAAAAAATAATTGATATACTGTATTTTTTCTGGGATTTTGTGTTCCCAATTGCTAGCTGAATATGGAGAAAAGGGCATTGTTGATTTCTTTGACTTGTTTCCTCTGAACATCTGTTACCAGAGTTCCTCACCTCAGGAAAGGAGAGTTGGATAACAGTGGCAATGGAGAGATGGAGCCACATCTGCACCCTCCGCCCACTTTAGTTGTAGATATTGCAACTCACTTGAAATTTTCTGGCAGGAAAAGCATTTGCTTCTAAATAACCAAGTTTTTTGTTTGAGAGGGATTTAAATTGCAGGTAGTCCTCATTTAATGATAACAATTGAGACCAAAAATTCTGCCATTAAGTGAAGCAGTTGCTAAATGGGAAATCAAGTAATTGTATTTTCCTTTCCCCCACCCCTCTTTGGAATGCTGACCCTGTTGCTGGGATAATTAGCAAGAAGGCAGTTAATATTTGTATTTACCTTCTCTGGAGAGAAAGGAATGATAAGAGAGTAAGCAGGCACCCAATGTGGAATATACATTGTAAGTCATGCCCTGACTTGTGGCTGCAGGTGCCAGTGCATTGCTTTCAATGTGTACTCCCCATCGTGTGCTTGTTTATTCGCTATATAATCCCTTCTTATTCAATCTTTCTACTCTGCAAGGGGGGGGGGGAGAGAAAATAGATCAGGTACAGGACAATGCATATTGATTATAATAGTGATAAAATGACTAAGGAACAGTGCAAAGGTAAAAAAAATGCAGCCATTGGTCATGAAGTTATTTTTTTTAGCAGTCACTAAGCAAGGACTACCTATATCAGTGGCTGCCAACCTTTGGGTACCAAGGACTTGTTCTTTGGAGAGAGATGTTTCCGCAAACCGGAAGAGGCGTGATTTTACATGCTGCCTGCATCCGGTGGATTGGGCCTCGCTTGTTTGCGCGGCCCTGTTTCTGGCATGCCACGGACCGGTGCTGATTCATGGATCTGGGGTTTGGGACCCCTGACTTATATGTTACTACATTATTTTGCAGTCTACCCTATCCTATATCATATCATATATCATATCATATGTGAATTATTTTATATTGATTACAGATGGTAATTTTTTAAAAATAATATTAAACTAAAAGTGTGTCTTAATATTTGATAAAATACCTTTTTTAATGTTTTAATTTCTTTTTAATTTGTAGCTTCAGGAGCTCTAACAAAATTAACACAAGGGCTGCGAGATGAATCAATGGCATTTATTTATCATTGCCAAAATCATTATTTTTGTCCAATTGGATTTGAAGCAACTCCAATAAAGCCAAGTAAAGCATATAAGTAAGACCCTCAAAATCTACTTGATTTCATCAGTGGCACCAACACACCTGCAATCATCTTACAAAAAGTGAACCTTTAATTGCTCATATTAACTTTATAGCTTTATCAGCAAACATGGGACATAGAATCATATAGTACAATTATGTGGGTTTCGTTAAATCTGCATTAACAATCACTAGATGGCAATATTTTTTCAGATACAGTTTTCCGAAATGGGAGCAATATTAATTTAAACTGCAAGACTTATTCTACAAGAACTGTCTCTGATGCAGTACTCTGGATAAACCTGCTTGTCACCAAACAAGTCTGAAAGACCATGAATTTGTATGATAAATGCATTGATTTCTATCTTTATTTCAGCTGTATCCTAAGTGTCTAACTCACATTGCATTTGATACAAGTCTTGCTTCTTTCATTTGGAAGAATAGCCTTTTAAAGTCTTCGGTAAAAATCCTTGAACTTTATTTTTTTTAATGAAATCTGAATGGAAATTTTGTTTTTTTTCATTAGGTGAATCAATCCAATTTCATTAGTTTGACTTCTACTAAAAATAGATGTGCTGGTTTGCATGAACCCGCATTGGTGGGAATTGCTATTTCCTTAAAAGTACAAATGAATGGATTTTACATTTCTTTTGGCCTTTAACTGATTAAAGAGGCAGAAAACACTGTTTCTGCAGAGATTATAAAGCATTATATTGTATGTATGTTTTTTGCATTTATACTAAAATAAAAATTAGTCATTGGAGGAAATTAGGGACTTGAAAAGAACTTAAAAGCCATTGAATCCAGCCTACTGCAGAAACAGCTACTGCCATCTTTCTGAATAGGAATAAAGATGAATTCTAGAGCAGATATGTTCTGTCTGTGTAGAAATATCTAGAGAAGGGGTACAATTGCTGAAATGTCAATCTCTCGAAGAATACATTTGTTATTTTAATTTTACACATAAGTAACATGCTATCTTAAGAATACAGAGCGGTCTGGGTTAAGTTTGCAAATATTTCATATATTATGAAACTAGGAGCAGTAGATACTTTTGTTTATTCTAAAGATGAAGGTCATAGATATTAATATATATATTTTAGTCATATTTAATATATTTTATGTTACCATACAACAACTAATTATTCATTTCGGCCAGTGACAAGTTAAATTGCTTGTTTATAAAGCTTATTATTATGATAAACATTTTGTCTATCATTTTTGTGCATCAGAGGATGTCTCTTACAGCAAGATGTAGAATACTGGATACTCATTGGAGAGCCAAGCAGAAAACACCCCACTATTCACTGCAAAAAGTAAGTTTGCGCAAAAGATCATATAATTTTTAAGATATTTAGATACGGAGTGTTCTTTTGGCATCCACAAATACTCATATGAACACCGATTCCTAGATGAATAAGTATAAGATACAGATCCCCAAATAGAATTGGAAATGTACTGAAACTTCAAAATTTGCATGTTTTAGCTGAGATTTCTTTTCTAGAGAGCTAATATTTCATCCACCTCCCAAAGTGAGTGCTAGTCTGGCATCCGTCTTGTAACTGAAAGTATTGAGAATCAGATTTTGAGGGGAAAAATACACTTACCTTGGGAATGGAAGAAAATGGACATTTACTTTATATGCTATGAAATGGTTTAGTTTGTTGAAACTTGAAAACAATTCTTTATATTTGCTTTTGGCTGTATACCTAAATTCAGTTTTGAACCTCAGTTCCCAGATTTGCATTATCAATATTAATGACATTAACTGAGACCATTTCTAGAGATATCAAAACTTCAGAAAGTAGACCATAATCCATTCTCGATAAACCAGATCATTATGGGATGGATGATCCTGCTGTTGGATGGATTCACAGCTGGCTAAACAAGTAATAGTCGATACATTGTCCTTTATTGGTCTGTTTCCACATGGAGGGGAGGTACACAATGGAGCATCCTAGGGTTCTGTGCTGGTTCTAGAATTCTTCAGGTTCAACATTTGAAAGGATCTTGATAGACTTGAATAGACAAAATAGATAGACAAAATGTTTAATGGTGAGAAATGTAAACTTTGGAATTCAAACAGGAAAAAAAACAGATACACAGATAGAAAATAGGTGGTTTAGTATGTCATGTTTTGGTCACCACGATAAAAAAAAAACATTTTGAGGAGATGTATAATTCTTCCAGTATATGAAGGAATGTCACTGGGCAGAGAGTGTGGATGTATTCTTCGTAACACCCAAGAGTAAACCACCCAGAATCTTGCATTTGAGATGGAAAGCCATGTACAATAAAATAAATGCTTACTTACATAATGCCAATGGCTGGAAATTTAACTTAAATAATAATTTCCTGACTGTAGGAACTATTAAGCAGTGGATCAATCTGCCTCCTGAAGTCATGAGTGCTCCACCGCTAGAGTTTTCAAGAAATGACTGGACAGGTATTTGTCTGGAATGGCAGAAAGATTCCTGAACTGGGCAGGAAGTTGGACCAGATGAATATTTGCTAAACATTTGGATAACATTTAGATAATATATTTGCTAAAACAGGATCTATTTATAAAACCTACTTGGTATCTATTTATAAAACCTACTTGGTACCATTCTTTAGATTGAAGTAATTAAAAATATCAACTGGTCCAGAAAAAATGTTTACTATCCAGCAGAAAGTTTACTGATTGCAGCTATTATGTGAAATATGAGATCCATGACTTCATAGGTTGCCACTCTATTTCTAAAGACAGTTCAAAAACTGATTTCAATGTAAACTATATGATTTTAAACCAGATTTCTAAAAATCATATTATATTCTTGCTTATATAAATCTGCCTGTCCTGTAAGATCTTTTGAGAATGAACTTTTGGGGTTCCTATCGAGATCAAAAGCATATTTGATGGTAATGTATGAATAGAAGCATTCACATCTCTTTGGAAGCTGTGGAACTTCTTCAAATTAGATATCTATATTAATCTTTCCCATGCTTTTCATATATAAAGCTAAAATAAGAAATTTGTGAAAAAAAGAGGAAGATAGTAAAGTGGTGTTATTTACTAAATGAATCAAAGGACTAGAACCCCTTGCTTTCATTTCAGGAAAAATGTCAGTATTTGCTAGATCAGTGGTTCTCAACCTTTTTAATGCCGTGACCCCAACCGGTCGTAAGTCGAGGACTAAACCGGTCGTAAGTCGAGGACTAAACCAGTTGTAAGTCGGGGACTACCCAACCGGTCGTAAGTCAAGGACTTTCCCTGCCCGGGAGTGCTGCGCATGCATGGTTCCGCCCCCTGCACCGGCTGAGGCGTAGCTGGCAAGCGGCAGAGACAGAGCAGGCCGACCACCAGCTGGCCTAGCCCAAGGGAGGTAAGGCACCCGCCGGAAAAGGGAAAAAATGGCGGACAAAAAAAATGGACAAAAAAATGGCGGACAGCCTTGCTTGGTGACCCCCGTGAAATGGTCGATCGACCCCAAATGGTTGAGAACCACTGTGCTAGATCTTGTACTTAAGTATGAATTTTTGTCTATCAAGGGTTAACTAGTAAGCACAATACTCCAGATTTTTGTTGTATTTGTGAATTTCTTTCCATCTTACTGTGTAGGTGGGCAGACATTGTAACAGATTTAAACACTCAGAATCCTGAATACTTAGATATTAGGCACTTGGAAAGAGGTCTTCAGTATCGGAAGACAAAGAAGGTAAGAATGCTTCATGTTAAAGCAGAGCTGCATGTTTGTCGGGAGGTAGCATTCATAAAGTACATTTAGATATTCTTGCATGATAGTAATTATGGGAAGATTACTTTGCATTCACAAAATATGTTTCTATTTGTTAAAAACAGAAATGGCTTCATTAGTCTATCCCAGGGGTAGGCAACCTTGGCTCTTTTATGACTCATGGACTTCAACTCCCAGAATTCCTGAGCCAGCCATGCTGGCTCAGGAATTCTGGGAGTTGAAGTCCACGAGTCATAAAAGAGCCAAGGTTGCCTACCCCTGGTCTATCCCTTCCTCCGTTTCAAACTAACATGTCATATTCTTTTGAGCACAACAAGAATAAATTGCTGTGATCTAATTTACTAATTAGTTTCTTTTGCTAAGGAATTGCCACCTTTGGATACAGCCCACACTAGGGCACATTTGGGAATTATCTTTGCATGGCAAGTGAGATTCTCTTAATCCAAAATAAGATTTCAGTTCAGCAAATTCACTACTATTGATTATGTGCCATCAAGTCGTTTTTAACACCTAGTGACTAGATAGATTTTCTCACATGTCAATCTATCCCTAACCCAGTCTTCCAGTGGTGCATTCATTGCCATAGTAACTGAATCTATCCACTTGCTACTGGTCATCCTCTTCTCTTTTCTTCCATCTTTTCCAGCATTAGAGATTTTTCCCAGAGCTAGGTCTTCACATAATGTGTCCAAACTAGGATAATTTGAGTCTGTTCTTTTGAGTGAGAATTATAGGTTGATTTATTCAATGATTTATTGGCTAGTTTTTTTGACTGTCCATAGTTTTCCCCAAATTAAGACCCAGTCTTTTTTTTTTACCTCCAAAAGAGGCAGTAGGTCTTATTTTCGGGGGATGTCTTATTTTTTTCCCAACACCTGCCTCGCCTTGTGGCGGTGGCACCAACAGCCCTGTCCAGCAGGAGTCCACATGGCCACCGGCTCACTTCTGTGGCCGCTCATAGCAGGAGGACATGTGGCCTGCCGCACTGTGCCACCGCCATGAGGTGAGGCAGGTGGGGGAGAAGGTGGAACTGCCCCAAGCGCCCCATAGGCGCCAAACACTTTTCGCCCAGAGACTGGAAACATCATCTGCTTTCGAATGGGGCGCTTAGAAACCGAGCGATTCGCTCCATCTCCAAGCACCCCATTTGCAAGCAGACGAAGCTTCCAGTCTCCATCATTTCTCCGGGCAAAAAGTGTTTGGGTGCCTATGGGGCATTTGAAAACGGAGCACTCCGTTTCCAAACACCCCATAGGCACCCAAATACTTTGGGAGAGGTGGTAGAATAGGAGGACTTCTAAAATCTATCATCCACTATATCACAAGACTGCATTTTATGAATCAAGGCTACATTTTGGAAAAAAAATCACTAGATTTTCAAATACCTAGAACCAACAATGGATGATGAGAAGATGTAGCAGTTGTCCTATGTGGATTGAAAAAGGTTAGAACAAAACTATGAAATGGGGAATTACATGTAAACCTACTAATTAAATAATGTTGAACTCTTATCATAGAATAAATTGTCATTGTCTATGGAAATTCTCAATCATCCAGGTCATAGTTGTCCCAAAGGTGCTTTTCCAAAAGGCAACTGGACTTCCTTAGTTTTTTTTTCCTTGAAAATGTTTTTCCACTTCTTCAATTCAGCTTCTTCAGTTTTATTGTAACCACAGATTGTATTCAGTAAAGAATTCTAACCAGTGCAAAAGACAGTGAAAGCATTAATTCAAATGGATGCAATCTTAGCTCTTAATATATTGAGAGAGTTATTTTAACAAACATCGTATACATTTTAGGTAGGAGGGAATCTGCATTGTATCATTGCTCTTCAGAGGTTTAATTGGCACCGGTTTGGACCTTGGAACTTTCCACTTGGAAATGTTCATCAAGAACTACAGCCTCCATCTCAAACTCAGGGCTTAGCCAAATCTGAGAGTGAAGACAACATCTCCAAGAAGCAACATGGGCGCCTTGGGCGATCATTCAGTGCTAACTTCCATCAAGTTTCTGTTTGGAGGAAGCTGTCTCATCTTCATGAAAGGCGGAATAGTGGCCTTCAACGTTACGCCAACTGTGATGGGAAAGACTGAAAAGGAATTCATCTGTGCTACTGTAATACATTCCTAAAGCATGGTAATAATTTATTATGCACAGAAAAAGGAATGTAGGGAAATTTCATATAAAATTCTTAGGAATGTTTGTTATTTGAGTATGTAATTGGTATATAATACTAATATGTTGTAATTGTTATATATTGGGAATAACAAGAAAAGTTAATCAAAAGACAAGCACAGAATACCAGTTATGGGCAATCTAGTATACCGGCTAATTGATTTATGTTTCAGAGTGTGAAATCAGATCAGATGTAGATCAAAATCATTTGTGGGCAGGAGATTTTGTTATGTGATACAGATTATAGATAAAGCATGAGATTATTACCTTCCAAAATGATTTATTAATTGCAAACTATATAATAATGACAAATGTTTAAAGTATATTCGCTTTTAAGTATTTTCAAAAATGCAATAAATTCTAGTACAATTCAGAACTAACAAAACACTAAACGTCAATATATAATTAATTGATCTGTTTCTCAATGGAAATATTGTTTTATACAGTTTAAGCTGTTTGAGTTGGCAGTTCGTAGTTAATAGGTAAGAAACCTATGAAATCATCTGGAAAGATAAGGTAACTGTTTCTTTTAAAATTGGTCTAGTAAAAAAAAATCACCACTGCCAGTCATGTCCTTTTGTGTGTGACCTGAATTCAACTCTCAGTTGATTGGTTCCTTTTAAAGAAAATTCTCGCACTCATTTCATATGATTATTCAGTAAATACCAAAACTTTATGTCTTGGGCTGCAGTGATTTCTTGTAATATTTGAATTCTCTTTCACTTCACAACTTTGTTTGATTGTTGAGGAAGATGTTTAAGTGCCCAAATAAACTGACAGCCACAGCAATATACCTCTTCAGAGCACTCTTTGTAACTTTTTTCAAATAATCATTTCAAGTAGTTTTATTTGGAAGTATAATATTGGTTCTCATGGGAAAAAACATTTTAATAAAAAAAAGTCTTTATCCATTGATTATCTTCTTGTTCTTTAAATGTGTATGTTTGCAAAACTAGAGACAATAAAAAGTAGGAATTGCTTTATCCAAGTCTTGGATAACCTTTTATCTATGTTTTTAGAAACTTGGTACTAAAAATCAGTTCTTCGTATCCCTCTGTAAGATAAGATTTTCCCTGTGAAATGAGTTGGCCGAAATGAGAAAAACATCAATCATTTCTAATTTATTTCAATCATAGGTCAGAATTTTCTACTTCCCTAAAACATGAACTAACTAAAACCTGGTTTGGGGTATATTTGCCAACAAACTGTTTTGATTTTCCTATGCATTACTAATATTTTATAAGATGTCCCTGTAGCAACAGGAAAATTCTTGTAATCTATAGCATAAATTCAAAAGCAGAAATATGCTAATATTTTCCTTTATTCTACATCTATTTAGAAGAATAATGAGAACTGTGTGAAGATTGGCACAAAAGAGGTAGCAAAACATAAGTGCATTGTTGATTAATTCTTCCAGTTATACGAAGATAGAGCCATTCAGATTTGGAAATGGTGTCATTTTCCTTCCAACACACTGAATTAAACCAAAGATAAACCTCTTTAATGCAGAATATAAGTAAGATCGGTGTCTGTTTGAGCCTTCTTTTGTAACTAAGGTTTATGTATGAGCAATTTTTTTCCATAGCCTGCTTGAAGGAGGAAGATAACTTTTCAATTGCTGACAGTATTCATCTGAAACTTTAGTCACTCCTAATTGTACCCACATATTTTTATGTTAAAAATGCTTTTATAGTTGTGTCCCTCCTCAACCACAGCCTGACAGATCTTTAGCAGCAGAGGTGGGGAATCACTAGTGGCCTCCAAGGCCACAAGACTCTTGGTCCTGTGTAAGTATCACTAGGATAGGCTCGCTTAACCCTTTCTCTTGTGATAGAAGAATGAAGCATTGACCAAACCTGTAGACCATGGGAAATTGCCTTCTGCTTACCAGCTCAGAGAAGCAGGAAGTTGCTTCTGCCAGTTATTCTGACAACTGTTTGCCTAATAAGGATAGGGGGATAGAGCTCTTGGTCTCAGGAGCATACTTGTTACTGGGAACAGCATTACATTTAAATATTGGACTGACATTGAAGAGACCAAGGTTCAAGGCTGCCATCAGCCATGAAAACTCCCTGGATGTCTGAACCAATCACTTCCCTTTGGCTCAAAATCCATCATTTGGTTTTTGTGAAGAAAATAGTGTGATGTGTGTTGTTTTGAACTTTTGAATGAAAGGTGGGATATAACTCAAATACTAATGTCATTCAATGAACTTCTGTATTGTTGGATAGAAGAGTGCACTGGATTTGACTTTAGACTAAATCAAATACTTCACTGCAGTTTGGTGAGTTAGATGGACAATAACTTTGTTCAAGAGCAAGAAACCATAGTTGTTTTGATAGATTTTTGCTGGGTATTAAGAGAAACAATGTGTGTTATCAAGTCAGAATCAGTTCTTTAACAACCATATGAACCTCCAGGGTAATCTATCCCCAATCTAGTCCTTTAGTTCTTCCAGTTGGATACTTATTGCTGCTGTGATCGAGCTCATTCACCTTAATACTGACCTTCCTTTTCTTCTCCTCCTTTCCCAGCTTTATGGACTTATCAATTGAGCTGAGTTTTCGCATAATGCAGGGGTGTCAAACTGCTGGCCTACAGGCCAGATGCGTCATGGCGAAACCACACCCATCCCATTGCTGGCAATTGCAAAAAATGTTGCGATACATCGCAACGCGTGACGTGAGTTTGACACCCCTGGCATAATGTGTTTAAATTTGTTGAAACTCTGTGAAAAAGTGAAAACTCTGGATTGCTAAGGTCTATTAAATGGAAACTATGTGTACTTATATTTGGGGGTAACCTTTGAAATCAGGATTTTAAGAGAAGACACTCATTTATTAAATGTACATTACTTCAATAAAAAGTTGGGAGGGACGGACATTGATCTTCCCTCACCTCCCCCCGCCCATGCACAATTAGGTGCTAAAGCTAAACTCTCCCTCTACCCTCCAACCAATACCCCTTTAAAAAAATTATCTTGATTCCAAGCAAACAAGGAAAAAAAATCTTTCTGGAGCTTTTTATTCATGAAGTTAGAAAAAAAGTCATTTCTAAAATTTGTGCTAGAAAATGGAGGACTCTGGTGTTGTGTCCTGGGCCTGTTGAGGAAAACTCAGCAGGCCCAGAAAAGGTTGCAAATGGTCCTGGGGATTGTAAAACCTGCCCGGGACCAGACTGAGCGGCGCCAGCCTTGCGCACATGCGCAAGGCGCGAAAACGCTGCCTTTCCTATTGGTTAGCACTAGCTGGGTTCCTCACCCTATAAAAGGCCTGCGAGCCTTTTGCTCTTTGCTTGGAGTTGGAGAAGGAGAATAAAGAGCTATTGTTTACACAATGCGTCTTCGTCAATTGCTTGCGAACCGCAAACACAACATCTGAATCTTTACAAACTTTAGCTGTCAGCCTGACTGCCTGTAGAGGGCAATCTACAGTGTAGTCTTTATTTAAGTCCTATCTGGACTCTACAGGCAGTTAGGTAGACAGCTAAAGCTTGCAAAACCCAGCCGCGTCCATTTTCTGGCACACCTTTTAGGGATTTTTAAAAAAAAATACTTCAAGGGGGAAAAGCTGCAGAAGGGTTTTCTCTCCTTGTTGGCTTGGTTCCTCTACTCTTCAGCTGCCTTTTAGGCAAGGCCCCTCTTCCCAAAGCCTAGAGAGGCAGGGGAGCTTTGCCAAGCCCTCATGGGCAGAAAGCTCTGCAAGGAGCTGCCATTTTAGCAAGAATTGTGGGGGGTGATGAAAATGGCAATTGCTTCCATGAAGCATGGGGAGCAGGCCTAAATGCTGTAGGGATGGGAGGAAAGACAGGCAAGGGAGGGCACTGCAACATCCCCATTGTCGTAAGTGCAAATGATGCTGGATCTGTCATAACTATCAGACAGGTTGGTTTGTAGAGTCAGTTGCTATTTTCAATGGTTATTAAATGGACTGTCATTTTTTGAGGACTACAGGTAATCCTCGATTTACAATAGTTCATTTAGTGACCATTTGAAGTTAACAATGGCACTGAAAAAAGTGAGTGATGACCATTTTTCACGCTTATGACCACTGCAGCATCCCCATGGTCACGTGATTTATATTTGGATGCTTGACAACTGACTCACATTTATGACGGTTTGCAGTGTCCTGGGATCCCCTTTTGCAACCTTCTGACAAGCAAAATCAATGGGGAAACCAGATTCACTTAACCACCAGGTTACTAATTTAATAACTGCAGTGATTCAGTTAACAAATGTGACAAGAAAAGTCATAAAATGGGGCAAAACTCACTTAACAAATTTCTCACTTAGCAACATAAATTTTGGACTCAACTGTGGTCTTAAGTCAAAGACTACCTGTACCTGTATATTTTATAAGCCAGAGAGGTTTTCTCCATAACTAATGGAGTTAGCATTATTACTACATTAGCCACATGGTGGAGCCTTCAGCACCTAATTATATCTCAACTTCAACAGAATCCCCAGTAGCTTAGCAATTAGATGCTGCTCCTTATGTGGCTAGGTTTTATCCTATGCAACAAGAAACCAGCATGTTGCAAGTATGACATTTATTTGAATTAATATTTTTACATTTCCTGCCGCAACAGGAGATTTGCAAGACAGGTATGTATTTCTCACTTTCACTTTCCAGCATTGCCAATCTTTTTTTTTTTTTTTAAGATGATACATTTGGAGTTTGATATACAGTAGTTGCCATTACTGAAACTTGGTGGGATGAAACTCATGACTGGAATGTACTAATGGAAGCATACAAACTATTCAAAAGAAACAGACCTAACAAAAGAGGAGCTGGAGTTGCGTTATATATAAAAGATTGCTACATCTCTATAGAAATGCACAAAAACAAGGATGAAAACCTCCTAGAATGCATATAGGTCAATATAAAAGGAAAACGCAAGGGGTTGGACTAGAAGACCTCCAAGGTCCCTTCCAGATCTATTCTGACTGATAAAAATCCTTTTCCCGCATTCTATAGTTTTGATCCTGCTTTTCCAGTAAAGTGTGGGAGGGGACATCTAGAGAAATTCTGCTCATTTAGAGAAAGAAAATCATAGAGAGTAGAAATTCGTTTGATGCCTGTGCTTCCTGTTTGCTTTTAAAGTGTTTTTAAAGCACTCTCTGCTGGGGAATGAAGATGTCTGTCTCATCCTTTGTCTAGGAAGATAGTGACTGATGCTTAGGCCAGATTCCAAGACCAGATAGCAGGAACAGACTCCTGAATAAACATTCCTGATAGAAGCCTTTCCCTTCTCAATTGCATATTCATGTGCAAAATGTTTGAAGCTGCTGCAAGAAACAACCATTATCTTGGAGCAGACAGTATCAGCAAACATACCTCCCCTACCGCAGTGAGGAGAAGAAAGCCAGAAGATTGTCTTGCCCAAGAAGTTTGTGAATGATTGAACTATCTCATGTTTGCTTTCTGCCTATTAATTCAGGGTTAAACTCCAGAGAGAAGCTGGATGAAAACTATACAATCCCAGTTCCTTGAAAATCTTGAATCCTTGGTTACTATACCCAGCAGCAGCCCTACACCAGCTTTTTCTCCAATTTAGTTGCTCCAATTCAGTTATATTTCAAGTTATATAAGGTAAAACCACATGTGGTAATCCCTCAGCACTGCAATAACTGTGTAACCATATTATTTGCATGCTACACATTATGTATTTGAGCTGCAGTTG
>NW_015387894.1:135317-138523 GCF_001527695.2 Protobothrops mucrosquamatus | reverse complement strand
GTCTCGGATATAACCAGAATGGTAGTCTGGGTAGTTGAAATCCAGATGTGATATCCCTATTGCTTTCTAAATTATCACACTTGGAACTAGCAGTGATTCTTCTCCCTATTTGTCATAAATTGCACAAAATATTTGAGATGGAGTTATGTCATGGCCTGTGAAAGGATTTAACATCTGTTTAACATGTTAAACCAATGTTTGTATCAGCCACCTGATCATGCAGCTGTATCCCTGTCAAATTCTTTATGGATATTTTCCCTCCATTGATGCAGACTGGTAATTTTTCTAAAGAAGTTCATCAAGATTAAGTTTGCCTATGAGATTTCAAAAGATTCAAACAATGTCACAGGGAATACTATAAAAAAGAACAGCTGTGAGATTCAACTCTTCAATTTTTTTAAAAAATATTTCTGGCTTTATATGATTCCTCTCATCTCATTTAATTGAAGATATTATTGACAGTTACACTGAATCTGTTACACTGAATAATGAAATTATTATTATAGAAGCTAAAATGTAGATGTCGAAGTGAACATTTTAATCTCTTTCCACACAGATTGAATCCCTTCCCTATCTACATTAGTTGGACATTGCACAACTAGGGGTGCAGTTGTGT
Organism: Protobothrops mucrosquamatus; assembly: GCF_001527695.2. NCBI lineage: Eukaryota > Metazoa > Chordata > Lepidosauria > Squamata > Viperidae > Protobothrops > Protobothrops mucrosquamatus. The sequence goes on along the minus strand of NW_015387894.1, from coordinate 137,907 downwards.
TGAAAGGGGAAAATCTGTATAAAAGAGTTCTTTTTTTAAAAAAAGTATAGATCATCTAGTTTATTTATAAAAAAAAGGCAGGATAAAAGAAAGAAATCTAGAAATTCCAATTTCTACTCACACATTGTTTTCTGAATCTCAGTTCATATTACTACAAAGTATTAATGATAAAAAAGTAAAGACAAATTATGCTACTAAAATATTGGAAAAATGAAACATATTCATATATATTTAGTATGAACAAATGGCTAAAAATTAGGGAGCACAAATCCTCTGGTTCTGCTATATAAATCTAACTAAATTCTATTTCACATTTAGCCAAATTCTTATATAAAAGGAAATGTGTAAAACCTCTGCACTGGATAATCACAAGTTACAAACTACAAAAACTTTTCTACACAAGAATTTTTTAACAGATTTGAACCATAACACAATGCATTTACAGCAATACAATGTAAACATACAGCTTAATAATACAATCTATATTTTAAAAAGAATTACAATGATATATGTACAGTACTGTAATGCTATAACCAATAGCAGTAATACTGAACAGATTAATGGAAATTAATAGTACTGAACAATTGTCAGTGTTAAGCACAGGATCAACACCAACTTTATCACCTATATAAATACTTTCCTCTAAAGTTTGAGAACATGACTTCATGTTGCCTAAACGACATCTAGGAACTTTGCCCATTTTTAGCTTTACCATTTCATGTAACATTTTTGATCAAAACTAAACTCTTAGTATATAAATAATTATTAGATATTTGATTGTTAAGACTTATATCAAGGACTTAATAGACTAAAACATCTAGAGGGCCTAAGGTTGTGCACCCATGAATTAAGATGCAAAACAGAATCTTTGAAAATAACAGTTGTCTGTAAACAGAAGACAATAAACATGTTACATTTTATCACTTTGTAATGGGGTCCAAGTAAATGGATGATGCTATAATAATATAGCCCCTTGCCAGAAAAGATAAGCTTTAGGAGTATCTCCTGATATATGGAGAAGCTCCAGGTCCAGGTGAACTTTCCCTCATAATGCAAATTTACGTTTGTTTATTTAGAAGTAAATCCTACAATGCAGGTATCTAATCTCAAAAACTGAGGTATGGGCAAATGCATTTAAAAAACAAAAATTAATTGTCCTATTTTCACTTTTCCATGCAAAGCAAGAGACTGGTCCAAGACATTTGTGTCTGAACAGAAAGTCACAATCTTTTTGTTTCTTCATGAAAGAGATAAATGACTATCCTTAAGGAGACTCCAAATAAAATCCTCAGAGGGACACCTCACTCTACCAGGTTCATTAATGATAGTGGATCCTGCCACAATGTGAAAACCTTTTAGGGAAGCCTTCCATAATCTGGTATCTTGTAGATTTTCTGGACTGCAGGTGGTATGGTTACTCTACAACCTCTCTGATAACTTAAAACATTATTATTTAATACTAAGTTTATGTCTATGTTAACTAGCCATATTAACACAAAAAGTCCACTATTTGTGGAGCAGAATACCACTGTATTTATTTCTCTGACTAATGAATGGTATCAATATTGGGACCAGCCCAGATTTTACTGTTTATTATTATAGCTTTCATTATGGCTTAAAGGAATATTTACACAAATGTAATTAAATGTCCCATAAGGAGGGATACTACCAGATCTATAGCCAGTTTAAAAGATCAGAAGGACCTCCCCCCCAAAAAAGGGATTTCTTATTGCCTTTTCAAGATAGATTTAGAAAAAGAAGAGGAAGAAATAATAGGGGGTATCCCTGCTTTCCTTTTGAATGCAGGTCTGTCCATGTTTCTACATATAACTCAGACTAATACTAATGGTAACTAATTCCTGTGACAGATGTACTTCGTCTGCCATAGCAACAGGAATGCGTTCTTAAGAATCTACAAAAAGAGAGCTATGTACTTCTCTATGTCAGGGGAACAAAGATTTGAAATTTAGGTAACGCTACCTGGTAAAAAAGGGAGAAAGAAATTCAATATGCCTGCTGTTTAAATGTGATGAGAGAAAAATTCTGTACTTTGCATAAATTAAGCAGGTTTGCACAATTGTTTTAATTTTATGTCACTGGTTATTGCATAGTTTGATCAGTTTGACCAGCACCGGGTAAGGTAAGTCGGCAGAGGACTGAAAACTTAACTGTATTGCCTTTCCTGCTCCTGGAACTTTATGCACAGATTTACTATAAAATCTAGAAACTTTCCCCCAGACAGAATAACAATAAAAGCCAGGTATTTATACTATATTAATTCTAAAGCTGGTATCATGTTATATCCATGCCATACTAATGCTGCCTGTTCTTTCATCGCTTGGTCCTCCATAGCTTCTGACACACCATGCCAAAGAGTATTGCTCATGACAAATAGGGCCTAGAAGCTAGATGTGAGTCTCTGATGACTTCCAGAAAAGTCATGTAGACCATTGGGGCTCACAAGCAGTGCAAGATTATCCCTAAAACCTTAAGCAGAGATGGAGATGACCCAGATATTAAAGGCCACTTTTCCAGCCTTTAAAAAGTTCATTTATCACTCCAGATGAAAAGTTTGCATTTAAAAAAAAAA
>NW_015387894.1:121065-134932 GCF_001527695.2 Protobothrops mucrosquamatus | reverse complement strand
AAGATTAGTGTGCTCAGTAAATATTTAGATTTTAGTGAAATCACAAACTTCCTTCCCAGATAGCTCAATTTCCTCTACTAAGCAGAATCTGTTGTCTTCAGCTTAACTGTCCTTGTCTTTACAGCCTGGCAATATCCCACAATAGCTTGAGTCCAAGCTTTCTTGCTTAAGATGAGCTGTACTTGTTACTGGAGCGGAAATTGTCATATCCGTGGTCATTTGCTCTGAACTTTAAGCAGGACTGTTTTTCCTCCAGAGATAGAATGTCTTTGGAATGACACCAGCAACAAAGGCATGACTGTAAAGCAGAAGGTTTCTCCATTAAAAGGGCTGTTTATATGTGTATTTATACATTTACCCAACTCTCTAAAATACAGAACTATTATTGTTGGTTCTTTCACAGAAATCAGAACCCGAAAATTCCAAATATTCCCCCACCACCACCTTGTCTAGCTACAAGAATCTTCATGACCATTTGATTATGAAAGAGATGATACATATTCTTTCCAGAATATTTTTACAGCTTCATTTGAACTTTAACTTTGAACTTTGAACAGCAGCAGTCCTGACAGACAGAGAAATCTCTTTCTGAGCTCTTGTGAGAGTTTTCACTTTCTCACAGCCTTAACACAGATAGCCTGTCCTATAACAGTAGTTAACCATGAACTCTACATTCCTGTGTCATTTTTGTGGGGCTTTCAATAGACCATTATGGCATGCCTAAATGTTGCTGGAAAATAATTTTGGAGTCAGAAAAGTGGACATTTTCCTATATATTTCAGTGATGTTATTGTTCAATAATATACTCCCTGCACCTTTTGGGGATTGAATATTTATTTTATTTTATCTAATTCAATTTGTCCAACTCCTTAATGCTTACAAGTAAAAGAGACTAAAACAATACTGTTCATATAAAAGAGAATGTGGCCAACTAGAAGGACAAGATTAAGTTAAACTAAATGGGGCTCTACAGTCAGCCTACCCATAAGCCTGGGAGAACAGCCACGTTTTTTAGTAAACTTGGGGGGGGGAGTTATCATTTCTGAGGGCAGGTGCTGTAAACGAGTAGGCATTTTGTTGTATTTTCAGACAAAGTGGTAAGTTACCAATATTGTTTATACTTGTGATGAAAGAGGAAGTTGTTTCTTTATGTATTTCTTTTTCTTCACTATATTTTTCTTTTTCTTTCATTTTTTCTTTTTGTTTTCTTTCTAATCCTTTTTATCTTTTTAATTTTTTCCCATTCTGAATTAACTTTTATCTTTTTAAAAGTTAGTTTTTAATACAATTTACCAAAATAATAAAGTATTGCCCTGAAAAAAACAAAATTTTATGGTGTTACATATTTATTGAGAAACACTGTACCTTGTGTCTGTCATTTTTGTACAACATTTTTGTATTTTCCATACAAACAGACTCATAATCAAAAAGGCATTATAAATGTGACTCTGAGCTTCTAAATTTTGATATTGTTCAGTTAGAAAAAGGACTAGAGGGTATCATTTTGTCGTATTCAAGGTTAAATCATGTTTTGTGCTAGTAATTGTCAAAAGGCCTCAACCTCCTTTACAGAAAGCTACTTCCAGAATTGAATACTTCAATTTCCCTTGGCTTACCCATAACCAACTTGGTCTTTGTGCCAAACTTTGTCCATTAGGCAAAACTCAATTATCCCAGTTTTCAGTTAAAATAATAAAACCCATTATCAATCAATAGCACAAAACATTGTATCCATTTCATGCTTATATCAATATTGTGGACAATATCCTGTAAACTACTGTGTATGGAAACATTCTAGGACTTTCCTTGGACTATGAATGAACAATTATTTAAACTTATAAGAGAATTTAAAAGTTTCAATGTGTATTGACATATTGGACATACATTTGAATTCTGTAGATCTTAGGAAGCTTCTCATTTATTGTCTAAGGAACAGCAACTTTTCCCTATTGTTGCCTTCTATGATTCACTATTGCACTCTGGTGAATGATCCAGTTCTCTAGATTGCCTAATTGCAAGGAAAATTTCTTCTGTAACAAAGCTTACTGTGACTGTCATTAAAAATGGGCATTTTTTAAACAGAATTGAATTTCTTCAGCAAGAGGTTTCACCTGATGCCATTCAGCTTCATTTTTAATAAGACTGGATAAACAAATCTTACCTTAAAGCAGTTTTTGAATCTTTTGCTCACCAAATAGAGAGCAATTGGGTTGATGCAGGAATTCAAAGATGCCATATTAATTCCAATGTAGTTCATCACCAGCAAAAAACTGTACCAAAAAACCCCCCAAAAGATTGAAGGTTTATTATAATAAGGATTACAAGATGACCAAAGCAATATAGTGTTGTCAGCTTTCCCTTGACCATGAAACACAGTGAGTCAATTGTGACTGTTGTGAAAATAAAAAGAAGTAGGGAAAGGTCAAAATTGGTAAGACAATGGTTATGATCTTTTGCATGTACAGGCAAAACAGAAAGTTCTGTTAGGAATTGTTTCTTTGGGAAAGCAGCATCAGGAAAAGTAAATGAAAACAACTATCTTTTTAGCAATCATCTGATTGAACTCTACCTGTTTGGAAGAAAGCTAATTCCATTGTTAGTGAAAGTAAATTTATGGATCAGTATGTAATCAGTTTATCAATGGAGAAGAAACACTTAGGGAAACTACTTTTCAGAAGATGATATCTTGAGGGCTCCCAAAATGCATTCTTGCACTGAATATGTAAGGGGATTCATAATTCCTAAAAGCTCTTAAAACACCGGTGTCAAACTCGCAATGTCACATGACGTATTGCGACGTACTATGACTTTTTTTGCCACTGCTAGCAATGGGGTGGGCACGGTTTCGCTATGATGCATCCGGCCCGAAGGGCTGGCAGTTTGACACCCCTGTCTTAAAGCATTCAGTGGTCTTTAAGGAAATCCAGGGAAGAGAAGGGTTTCCCAATCTTTCATGCAAAAGCATATTGCCTTCCTACACTTATTGTCGTAACCTTATTTAAAAAGTTATATCCTGTAGTGTGAATATTGTTCAGGAATCAATTGCATCTGTGTATATCTTCCAGACAGTTCTTTTCATTATTGGCAAAATCTGACCACTAATACTAGAATGAAATAAAAATAAGTATATATGAGGTCCCATATTGAGTAGTCAGCAATAGTATTTCACTTGAAGCATATTTAGGAGAACTGATGGGAATTTAAGACCAGCTAGAACCATAAAAATGCATCTCCTATAGGAAATGTGGGGATTGCACATGGAACTATTGATATTCAGTATTTGTCCTGCTTTTTAAAGGATTTTTCTTTTGATTTGAGAGAAAAGAATTTTTCTAAAGCCAGATTTTAACACAGAATTCAACTTATTTTTGACAGAACTTCAGTCCCATTCGGAATCCTGCATGTTTTTACACTATTTTTATACAGCTGATAAGAGCACAAAATCTGGCTCTGCATGATCATTTCAAGCTGTAGCAGTCTTACCTCAAAAGATCACACCTGTTTGGGCTGCGGGGATCATAGAGAGCAAACTTCAATATGCTACTGAGATAAAGAGGCAGCCAGCACAAGGCGAAAACAATCACTAAGCAGAACACTGTTTTGGCTACTTCACGTCTCTGAAAGAAAAAAAAACACAATTGGGAGATAAGATAAGATAACCTTTATTGTCATTTTTTTACTGTGGGCACAACGGCACACATAAAAAATGAAATTTAGTTGCCTGATCTCAAAGTGAAACACATCAAAGTGAAACGCATACATGACACGCATACACGATAAAGGTAAATAAATAATTGGGTATATTAATGGCTATTAATAGTTTGTAGTTTGTTACAAATACAGGTAGTCCTTGACTTACAACAGTTCATTTAGTGACCAAAGTTACAACAGCACTGATAAAAGTGACTTATGGCCATTTTTCACACATACAACTATTGTGGCATTCCCAGGGTCATGTGATCAACATTTAGATGCTTGGCAACTGACTCATATTTACTACAATTGCAGTGTCCCAGGGTAATGTGATCCCCTTTTGCAACCTTCTGACAAGCAAAGTCAATGGGGAAGCCAGATTCGTTTGACAATCCTGTTACTAAATTAACAACTGAAATGATTCATTTAACAAATGTGGCAAGAAAAGTCGTAAAATGGGGCAAAATTCACTTAACAAATGTCTCACTTAGCAACAGAAATTTCGGTCTCAGTTGTGGTCGTAAGTTGAGGACTACCTGTATGCTTAAGAATGAATACTGAAATCGCTACAAGGTTTGTTTTACCTTTTTTGAAAATATATTTTATTGATTTTTTTACAATAACAATCTTTAGTGCTTAGTAAACAGTGTGTTGTCTGGATTCATATATTTAAAAAACAATCAATAATTATTTTTTATAATTCCATAATCAATATATTAATGATATATTTCCTTGATCTTCTCTTCTTCCAGTAGCATTCTCCTTTTGTCAACATTAAACAAATATAGTTCTTAATACTTTTGATACATACAAGGTTGGATATAAACATTTTTCTTGTGTTTGTACAAATAACAGGGACATCAGCATATAACATCTTTTCTGATCAGCTTATGTTTCAATTGGATTTGTAAAAAGTCATCTTATTAAGTCACTATATGTCCTGTTTTCAAGATTCTTATTTAAGCTTAGTTTCCCCTCTGTATTCAAACCATTCTTATCAGTCATAATTTTCTCAAAGTTAATTACCTTTAAATATCCAAACTTTTCATTCACATACACCATCCCAATATTTTTTCATTTCATGTATTATAAAAAGTACTATACTACTTATATGTCTTATCCCTCTTAGTGTAGGGCCCCTTTATATCCATAATTTATCTATTTTAACTATATTCAAACAAGTGTTTAATTGTATAGTACTCCATCTGGTAAGTCATATCAAACCTCTTGAATCTAACTCTAATTTTCTTCTTTTGCCAAGTAGCTTTCCGAGTCAGTGTGTTCAGTTTGCCAGGGGATTCTTCCTGTATTTTTGTGAATGTTGTTAGGAATAGGAAAGACAAGTTAGGTAAGATGTGCGTTTTTTGTCTCCCAAATTCTAATGATTCTCCTGGCTGCTCTATAATCCATTTTGTTAGATCCTCTTTCTTATCTTCAAGTTTGTTTTGAAACCCTGAAAAATAAAATATCTTTTCCATTTCCATTATAGCAAAATCTTGCAAGTTTTCCTCTGTTTGTATTAAGCTGTGGTTCTCTTCATTTGTAGCTTCCCTCTTTGGGTCACCATCCTCTAGTTTGTGTTCTGTTATCTGATTTGTTTGTTCATTCTTTGTCGTCGTTTTCTGAGAGTTTTTTAATTGTAAGTTTAGGTTAAAAATGTGCTCATTTATGTCATCAAAGTTGTTTTTAATCTCATCATGATTCGAAACAATTATCATATGAATCTGTCGCAGCATTGCATACATTTCCTCCTGGAAAATATTTGCCTTGTCTTGAAGTATTGCTCCTGCAGATCCCTGATGTTTTAGGCTGGGGCCTTCAGAGGGAAATATTTGGTGTGGTTTCCTGCTACTTTTAGATAGGTATGTTTCCTGCTACTTTTAGATAGGTATGCAATTTTATCTCCCCCCTACAGATAGTCTTTCACCAATACCATAGTCTCTGTGATTAGCCTTGTCAAGCCAGCCAATCTTAAAATACAAACAACCAAATCTTATATAGTTCTTATCTTTATATGTGGTTTTTATAATCCAATGTTTCCAATTGTCAAAGCACCACTAAAAGTAGTATTTTATAATGGTTCTTCTGTACAGGGGTTTTACTATTATCAGCCAGCCAAAATTGTAGTCCAAAATGTATAACCACCTAAGAGCTTTCCAATAAATTCCCCCCTAGAAGATTAGCACAAAGTCAAGGTTTTTCTTTCTCTGCAAACAATTCTTGAGCTTAGAAATCACAGCTCAGTAAGTGTTTATAATCCCAGAAGGCCAGCAGTTTTTAAAACAAATATAGTTCTCACTCTGTAGTAGGTGGCCCAGTGTATTTTCTCTCCTCTGTTTCCAGCTGTTTTCTATTTGGCTAGAAGTCACTGAAGTTCAAAGGAACAAGTTGTTCTTTATTTCTGGGCATCTTGCCAATTTCTGAGTCAATGCAGCTGCTGTTTTATGCTCTAATCCTCCACTAGATGACAGTAGCTATTCATTTTCCAACTTTTAAAACAAAGAATTATTTTCTTGTAATTTCATCAATACTCTTTCAAATGTGGAATCTTAACAGTTTTCATAATTTTCAGATTTATCCAGACTGTAGTATTATTAACTTGATTTCAATATATTTCTGTCCCCCATAAAAATTAAATCGCCGCTTCTGTCTATGGAAGGGTGAGGATGTGATCCTCTCCCTTCTCACTTTTGGAGGTTTTTTTGCCTCTTGGGGATCTTTTCCAGGAACTCGGTTACAAAATAGAAGAGAGATTGATAATCTCCCCCGGTTCCAAGCACGCTGTTCACAGTTGTTCTGGTTAGTGTTTTTGGACTTTGGCTGCAGGTAGCTTGGGGTAGTCACCAAGGTGCAGCTAGCCTTTCTCCTGTCAGTTTGAAGGGCTTCTCCCGGATCAAATGGATTGACTGCCATCGTTCTGCGATCATCAGGGGGGCCCTCCTTCTTCATTGCCTCTCTGGGGCGATCTTAGACCCATTTAGGGTCCCCTGGCATGGCAAAACCAGCCTTGGAGTTCGGGGCCCTGCAATCCCTCGGCTATGTCACTACAATGCAAGACCGGAAGTCCTGTTTTATCATTTTTATATAACTCCTTGCAATGTCCGTCCACATTTCAGTATGTAAAAGAGGAGCTGACATGCATAGAACTTATCGTGTCATTTCTGTCATTTAAACATGCTCATTCCAAATAACTAGGCTTTCACATAATTTACCCCTGGCAATTTTTCTATTCTACATACATCAACATCCCGTCTACGGAATGCTACTTCCAAATTAATGGTAGGAAAAGCTATAGAAAGCATATACAAGGGAATCATGGTGGTAGAAATTGGGGAATAGTTTCCCACTTTTTCCCCAACTCAATAGAAAATTGCATTTGTGTAATAGATTTTTTAAAAAACTTAATGCGATTCTAATCAGCAAAAAAATGAATTGTAACTGTTACCCACTGGGTAGACTTTCTGCAATTCCAGGCTTCACTAGAATACTTTGGTGCTATATAGTTACTATTGGGCACTATGGGGGCTGTGCAAACCCTTTGAAAGAGACTTTTCACAAAATATATTTGCATGGATGTGCAAAAGGACTATGTATCCTTTAAGCAGGAGAAGGCTCTGCATCCTTAGGATTTGCACAATTGTTTTCAAGCTTGTCTTCAGCTTCCTAGTTATGTGGCTAATCGCATAATGGCTTGGCTTGGCTTTGCCTGGTCTTTCCAGCAGTAGTGATTCCTTTAGGTATGCCCACTATCATAGACAGACAGCTTTTAAAGCAACAGATAAGGGAGGGAGGTGTGTGGATGGTTCTTTTTAACACTTTGAGAGGACATGCTACACTTGTACTAAGATACATTGCAGATGTCTTATTCAAGCATTTTGTACTTTGTATAGCCCACTTTGGCCACCTAACGAGAAGGAAGGACTCACTGGAGAAGAGGCTAATGCTGGGAAAGATTGAGGGCAATAGAAGAAGGGGACGACAGAGAATGAGGTGGCTGGATGGAGTCACTGAAGCAGTAGGAGTGAGCTTAAATGGACTCCAGAAGATGGTAGAGGACAGGAAGACCTGGAGGAACATTGTCCATGGGGTCGCGATGGGTCGGACACGACTTCACAACTAACAACAACAAGGACATAAATAATAAGTAACTTGGCAATTGTCACCATTCTGTCATTTGTAGGTTGGAATACATATCTCATCTCTCCCAGATTTCAGGAGGGTATGGTATCTTATCTGTGATCATTCCAGAGCCACAACTTTTTTTCTATCTTGCATCTTCCATTTCTAAAGACAAGGTAGTTGACCTAGACAAGAAAAGTGCATTACATCTACCAAAGCAAAGCTGTTATGCCACTAAATCCTCCATTGAAAGCAAAGAAACTGTCCCTCAACTTTTTTTTTACTATCTTCTTTGTCCACCCTTGCCATATTTTATTTTAGTTTCCATACCTTACCTCTGTAAAACAAGCCTGTTTATTTTTTACTATCATAGGAAATGGCAATGGTTCTATAGGAAATTTGGGAAGAAAAAGTCATTTAAAATGTACTTCATTAAAGTTTTAACTTTAATTTTGTTAAAAGTGTACCCATGAAACCAATATTATACACCTTTCAAATAAGATACAGATTTCATTTCTGCTTTTACCTGTTTCAGATGGTCATTTAATGCAATCTGCATTCCATTCTTCTTTCTTAACATCTCGCAGGTCATCAGAGTATAGAAAAGAGCAGTGATTAACAGTGGCAAACAGAAATAAAAGCTAAAAATCCACCAGTCTTTAGATGCCTGGTAAAACTGAGAGAAGGGAGAAAGGGGAGAGGAAAAAAATCAGAATGGTTAAGACATTGTTTTGTAATTGGCAGTAAAGGATATATGCAAATTAGCAATTGACGAAAGACTGAATGCCAAGGGATCAATGCTAGGAAGAAAAGTAGATCTATTAATAAAATGTAGCTCTGAAGGCAAGCTGTTCCACTAATTAATTGTTCTCACTATCAGGAAATCTTTCCTTATTTCTTGGTTCCTTGATTCTCTTCTTGATTAGTTTCCATCCATTGTTTCTTCTCTTGCCTCCTGGTGCTTTGGAAAATAGGTTGACCCCTTCTTCTTTGTGGCAGCCCCCTCAAATATTGAAACATTGCTATCATGTCACCCCTAGTCCTTCTTTACTCTAGACTAGACATACCCAATTCCTGCAGCCATTCTTCATATGTTTTAGTCTTCAGCCCCCCAATCATCTTTGTTGCTCTTTTCTGAACTCTTTCCAGAATCTCAACATTGTTTTATAATATGGTGACCAAAACTGGATGCAGTATTCTAAGCGTGGCCCTACTAAGGCTTTATAAAGCAGTACTAATACTTCATGTGATCTTGATTCTATCTCTCCGTTAATGCAGCCTAGGATTGCATTGGCTTTTTTGGCTGCTGCCACACACTGCTGACTCATATTTAAGTGATCGTCCACTGGGACTCCAAGATCCCTTACACAGTTTCTGATATTGAGCCAGGTTTAATCTGATCTGTATCTGTACATTTGATGTTCCTTGCCTAAGTGTAAAACCTTACTTTTCTCTATATTGAATTTCATTTTGTTAGATAGGACCCAGTGTTCAAGGCTGTTGAGATCCTTCTGGATCTTGAGCCTATCTTCTGAGGTGTTCGCTTTTCCTGCCAGCTTAGTGTTGTCTGCAAATTAGATGAGTTCTCCTTCTATTCCCTCATCTAAATTGTTTATGAAGATATTGAAGAGTACTGGGCCTAAGACCAAACCTTGTGGTACCCCACTATTTCTCTCCATGTAGATGTAGTTCTGTTAAGGAACACAGGTTGAGTGCAATTTGTCAGCTAGTTACAAATCCATCTGCTGGTGATGCTGTCTAGCCCACATTTTTCTAGCTTACCAAGAAGTAAGTTATGGTCTATTTTGTCAAATGCCTTACTGAAATGCAAGTATACTATGTCCACTGCATTTCACTGGTCCATTAAATTAGTCACTTTGTCAAAGAATGAAATAAGATTTGTTTGGCATGATTTATTTTTTACCAACCCATGTTGGCTTCTGGTTATAACTCTGCCTACTTCTGAGTGTTTGCAGATCTGTTTTTTTATTATTTTTTTCCAGGATCCTCCCAGGTATTAATGTCAGACTTAATTGGTCTGCAGTTTCCTGGATTTGTTCCCGTTTTTTTGTACATGGGAATCACATCAGCTCTTTTCCAGTCCTCTGGTAAATTCCCAGTGCTCCAGGATCTTTGAAAGATATGGTTCAATGGTTCGAAATCATGTCTGCCAGCTGCTTCAGAGCTCTGGATGTGATCCATCAGGTCCCAGTGATTTGAACTTGTCTAGAGTGGACAGATGTTCTCTTACAATTGTTTTGTGTATTTTAATTTGTATTCCTAGCCTATCTTTTATGGTTATGTTTTTGGTAGGTTGGGCTATATTTTCTTTTTGTGTGAAGACAGATGCAAAGTATGAATTAAGCAGCTCTACTTTCTCTCTATTGTCCGTTACTTCCTTGCCATTTTCTCCCATTAGTGGATTGATTGTTCCCTTGACTTTTTTCTTGTTTTTTTATATGTTGAAAAAAGCCCTTTTAAAATATCTTTGATATTTATTGCAAGTTTTACTTCATTGTGAGCCTTAGCTTTCCTGACTTCATCTTTGCAAGTTCTGACTATTTGTTGGTATTCTTCCTTGGTTTCTATTTTTTGTACTTATCCTTTTTGTCTTTTAGTTTATCAGAGAATTCTTTGTGCAACCATGCTGGTTTCCTCTTGGTCTTCTTATTTTTCCTTTTCTGTGGTACTGAGTTGGACTGGGCTTCTGTAATCATATTGTTCAATTTCCCAAGCTTCTTGAGTTTTTTTTTTCCCTTTAAGATTTTCATCCATGGGACCCTTCCAAAGCTCTCTCTTAAGTTTGTTAGTTAGCTCTTTTAAAGTCTAGGACACTGGTTTGATTAAATTATGCTAGTTGTGTTTGTATTATATTGAATTCCAAAATGACATGGTCACTCTCCCCCAAAGTTTCAGCAATTTGAACCCCTCTATCATTTCTTCTCTGTTAATAAGAATTAGGTCCAGTATAACTGTCCCTCTTCCTCTACCTTCTGGATGACAAAGTTGTCAGCTAAGTTGGTTAGGAACGTGTTCGATCTCCCACTTGATACAAAATCAAAATACAAAATGTCACGATTCTCAGTCATAGTTGTTTCAAATGTGCTTTTTTCTTCAAAAGACCTGGACTGGTTTTTCCTTGAAGAAGATGTTTCACTTCTCATCCAAGAATGAAGGATGAATGAAGAATGAAGATGGAAGGATAGGTACTGACAGTTGAGACTGGATAGTGGGGAATGGAAGGATAAGTTCTGATAGGATGGTGGCGAGATGGAAGGACTGTATTTTTTGCAGTGATCTGGTTATTAGCACTCTCTGCAAGCTGTTGAGACCACTTGGAGGTTTATGTGTGCCCTTAGGATCACCTGAATCAGGATGTAACTGAATGTAGAATCTTCCTGGAACTGCTGCATTGTAAACTGGAGATAGGTGGTGTCTTATTCCTCCCCTTCTGTTGAGGAAGGAGTGTTCACTTCTAACATAGATGGTTTCTTTTACCCCTCTTTCAAACCAGTGGTCCTTTCTATCCAAAATTTGGACTCCGCTGTCTTCAAAAGAGTGATCATTGTCTTTCAAATGCAGATGGCCTGCTGAATCTTGTCCTGATGGGCTTGATCTCCTATGCTGTGCCATGCATTTGTTATGTGGTTGTTTGTTTCACCGATGTACAGATCTGCACATGTCTCACTGCATTGTATTGCATATTTAATAAAGAGAAGGACTGAGGGTGATATGATAGCAGTATTCCAATATCTCAGGGGTTGCCACAAAGAAGAGGAGTCAAGCTCTTCTCCAAAGCACCTGAAGGCAGGACAAGAAGCAACAGATGGAAACTAATCAAGGAGAGAAGCAACCTAGAACTAAGGAGAAATTTCCTGACAGAACAATTAATTAGTGGAACAACCTGCCTCCAGAAGTTGCGAATGCTCCAACACTGGAAATTTTTAAGAAGAGAGTGGACAGCCATTTGTCTGAAATATTATAGGGTTTCCTGCCTGAGCAGGGGGTTGGACTAGAAGACCTCAAAGGTCCCTTCCAACTCTATTATTGTTATTGTTATATATCACATTGCTCAGTTTGTATCTGGGGAGTATATCTTTGGGGTTGATAAACTTCTGCCTTAGTCTATTCTTGGGTGTACGTGTATATTGTGTTGGTTGAAAATCCTCCTGAGCTTGCCTGCCACATATGGAATGACAACATTGCTATGTTTGTTGATCTCTTCTTTGTCTGTAATGGAGGAGCTCTTTGTTGGGTCTTTTTTTGGATTTGATAAAAGCCAAATTAGGATAATCACAAGTTCTGAGGGATTCCTTGATGTGTTTTGGTTCTTTTTCTTTACCCTCTTTAAACCCAAGAATATCAAAAGAATTGGGTTAGTTTTAACAAAGTAAACAAATTGAATTTTATAATTTCAGGGCAAAATGTTAAGATTAAAAAAAGAGTTATGCTTAATATTTTTAAAAACCACAATTTCTCTTGTTTACTCATATACATGGAATTAATGTATTATTATATGTCTAATGTCTCTGAATCCCTTCAGACAATTTTTCTTATTTGAATGGAAGAATATAAACATTTTAAATAAATAAATTCAGTTCAGGAAATGAGGACTACATGTTTTCGATTTGATTCCAAGAAGGAAGTCCAAATGTAACATATGCCTCCAACTATTTAAAACAGTCAAGTCTTCTTCCAGGACTAGTCAAAATACTTATTTGCAACTAAATCCTAAACATTACACAGCACTAATATTTAATTACAGAAATAGATGATTGCATGTTACCTTCATAAAAGATGATTCTTGGTAGGGATTGAGTAAACAGGTAGACAACATCTGCCCTTTGTATGGAATAGTAACAATATCAAAGCCTATAGCTTCAGGAATAGCTAAAACAAGGGACAGAACCCAGATCAAAATAATTTCAATTGCTGTCCATTTTGGTACCCCAATTCCTTTGATACGGCTCCATGAAGCCACAGCTCGATACCTAAATATAAAAAAGAGATCCTGGTCAGATTAGGCAGATCCATTCTTAATATAGTGCTCTGCAGATATTTTACACCAGAAATACTATAATTCTGGGCCATTGATTAAACTACATGTGGCAGATAAATAGTAAAGCAGATCATTTGGAAAGAACCATATAGTGTTTCTCAACCTTGACAATTTTAAGGCTGCTCATGCTGGTATATGCTATAGTATCTTGGGGTAATATTTTGTTCTTTTTGACCGATATGAAGGGACCATCAATTTTTGGTTGTTCCTCTTTTTATCTGGATTTAACTTCACAATGCAACCAACATATAAAAAACCCTTGGGATGTTTTTTTTCCCGCTATGCGAGGGTTATGCTCAGGTACAGTATGACAAGAAGTAATATTACACAGGAAAGAACTGTACTTTATTCTCCATTCATGGAATTTTCAACTTCCACTACTACCGAAGTAGCAGAAGAATATCCTATTACTGCAGCAGTAACTGAAGAAGGCACAGTGCTTTGAGAAAGCCATGAAAGTAATTTTACTAAGCCAGGCTGTCCATTGTCAAAATCTAGCAGGCTCTGAGCAATTCCTTTATCTATCCTGATGCTCCCTTTATCTCCAACTCTGTAACTGGGGTGATCAGAGAGCTCAGGCATGGCCATGAAGGCCATAAACCCTGGGAATTATATACTGATGGCTTGGAAGGGAATCAAACTAGGTCCAAAATATGGAACACTAAAATCAGGATATATTTCATGCCCAATGTAAGATGCACAATAAAAATACCATCTCTGTGATTAACTGTTCTCTGGAAGTTTTTATCACATATAGATTGTTGTCATTAGACTGAAATGTGCAACACCCCCTCTGACATGCTCCCAACTATTTTGGGGTGGGACCAGTGGTGGGATTCAGCCGGTTCGCGCCACTTTGGCAGAACCGGTAGCTAATTTTTTGTTGCCCAGGCCCAGAATGGACTTCCAGAAGTGGCATCCACACAGAGAACCAGTTGTTCACATATTTGAATCCCATCTCTGGGTGGGACATGACAACTTCCAGTTTGTCGGGGG
>NW_015387894.1:92442-119647 GCF_001527695.2 Protobothrops mucrosquamatus | reverse complement strand
GACGTTTTTAAAAAGTAATTTTAATGGGAACACAGCAATCAATATTTGGCTTTTAATTAGGTTTTAGTGGGGTTATTTTGTGTATTTTTGTATGATTTTTTTTTGTATCCTGTATATTGTATTTGTGTTTTTAATATGCTGTGAACCGCCCTGAGTCCTACGGGAGAAGGGCGGTATACAAATTAAATTAACCTTAACCATTTACATTAATCTCAATATCTCTGTCGCAAATTTGGATAGTGGAAAAAAAATCATATGTTTTGGGAGACGTCTGCATCCACCAATATAAGGCCATCCATTGCTATGGGAGGAGTGCAGTGGCCCAGTGTACTTAACTTCCTCCTTTGGCTTTTGAAAAACAATGTAATGGGATTCTCAGATGGTTCTTCATTAAGAAAGAGGAAGACATTCCCTTCAGAATTTAGAATATCTTTATATGTCCATATTTTCTCAAGACTGACTAAATTTGGATGTACAAATGCTTCCATTGTTGAAAGCCATCCTGGAATTTTCAAGTATATTTTACATTTTATTTTTTCCCATGTTAGTAGTAATGCATTTCTAATATATAGTGGTTTTGAAAATATTTATGAATTTTATTTTTCCCATACCATAAGAAAGCGTGCCAACCGAGTTGTAAGTCATGTCCTTCCAAATACAACAATCTTTTATTTCTAAGAGTTATCCATACTTTTACCCATGTTAATACTGATGCTTAAAATCTAAACAAGAAATGGAAACTCAGGGTATTGATCTATCATGGTGGTCATATTTACAAAGGCAAGTGAGATACAATAAAAATGTTAAATTGTCTGGATTTTGCAGAGAGCAGATCTTGTTTGATCAGATATTATTAACCTTTGATGAAAAACTAATTAAGAAAATGTATAACTTTTTATTGAATTTGAAAATGGAAGATGAACAAGTAAAAGAAACAATGATAATATGGGCAAATAATTTTGGATACAATATAGATTTAGAGAAATGGCAAAGCTTGTGGGAAAGAAATTATAAATTGACAATGTATATAAAATGTTTTATAGGTGGCTGGTGCCAAAAATGTTTAAAAATATGTCAGATAGATGTTGGAAATGTAAACACAAGTCATATATATATTATCACTACTTGGCTAGAAAGGATATTGGGAAAACATGTAGATTTTAAACCTGGAGTTTTTAAATTAGATATAATGCCAGAAAAGCTTGACAAACAAAGTGTATACTTGATTTTACATTTGACAACAGCGGCAAGAATCATATTCGCACAATATTGGAAAAATGAAGAAATACCACCAGAGGAAGAAATAATTAAAAATATATTTGATTATGCGGAAATGGACAAACTTAATTTGAGGTTGAAAGAAAAAGAAGAGACAGAATATTTTCAAACTTGGGATTTATTCTATCGATGGCTGGAGAAACGAACAAGGGATTAGGAATTTAATTTGTATTAGTGAATGATAAACTCAGACAACACGTTTGTTGAATAAGTACTTTTGAACTGTCCTAAAAAAATTCAATAAAAAGAAAGAAAGAAGAAGACTGAGGTGAGATTGTTTCTGGAAAGCTGGTCCTAAATTCTGAGTTTTGGCAGAACCAAACGCTATAGCTTTTCATTCTCCATCCTTGGGTACAAACATCTGGCTCAGCCAGCACCAGCAAAACTCTAGAGTGATTCCATTATAGAATACTGCATCTTCTGCCACCAGCTATAAGTAGTGCTAACTCAAGCCTTAATGTCCCATGGCGAGTTGACTGTGGCGAGTTATTGTAAACCCAATTCAGGTTATGTAATGACCTTTGGGATTGAAAGGAAAGATTGATATGGAGCATGCAAGGACAGCCATGTAATATTTGGCAGCAACTTCTTTAATCAAACATGTATTTTCCTAGGAATATATTGCAGCATGTGATATGGTTCCATCACTCCCACTTACAGCTGCTTTGTAAAGTTGCCAGCAGATGCAACATGAGTCTTTCATGTGTGCCAAGTACTTTCCCCCCTTCATATCTGAAATATTGCATAGTACCTAATGCTAACTATACTTGCAGAGAGGTGAAGATCTTTAACGTTTTAGATACTGTAAGAGAACAATTACAACTGAAATGTATTCTATGGCAACTTGTTCTAATACAGCACTACCTATGTTTTACTTTCAAGACTTTCCTGACCAACTAAGTTGTCCTTTTTGCCTGGATCTGATGACAGATTATTGTGTAGCATAGCCCATATTTTAAATCTTTGATTGGACTGTAATAATTATTCCATTTGTAATAATGTCAATTTTATACTGTAATATCAATCCTGAATCATTTTAATAATTCCACTGTAGTTATCCTCAAATTTGTAATAACAGTCTTGAATATAAATAATTTGGGACATGTTATGGAAGATCTACGTGACTTGGACACATGTGTTTGGCTTTGAGTACTGTGTACAGCTTTGCATATCTCAAGGACTATTTGGAACATTTGATTTGGACCCTGCACAAAGATTAAAACTGTCATAAATTTTAAAGCTGTAATATAATTTTTCCCCAGGATGCTAAAAGGGCTGTTTTGATGATGGTGGAGCATTATTGCAAATATTGTAGATTCAAATAACTCTTGAATGATTTTTGAAGGACAGTCTTCAATTATGCTATACATATGAAGTGGGACTCTTATTTACCTTTAGGTCAATATAACTGTGATTAATTTTAATTGTGATTATAACTGTTGCTGGTTGATTGCTATGATGTATACCTGCTGAAGACACAGCAATTTTCAAAGAAGACTTGATGACCAACTGAATGATATACATATTAACCATTATTAATTATCAAACAAGTTTGGTATTGTGGTTAAAGTGTTGGCCACTAAATCAGGAGATTTGAGTTCTAATCCCACCTCAAGCATGAAAGGTGGCTGGATGAGCTTGGGCCAGTCACTCTTTCTCAGCCCAACCCATGTCACAGGATTGTTATTGAGGGGGAAATGGGAGGAGGAAGGAGTATTAAGTATCCCAAAGATGCTTTTTCATGAGGCAACGGGACTTTCTTGTTTTTCTTTGAAGACATTTCACTTTTCATCAGCCGAAGAAGCTTCTTTGATGAGAAGCAAAACATCTTCAAAGAAAAACAAGAAAGTCCAGTTGCCTCATGAAAAAGCAACTTTGGGACAACTATGACCTGGATGACTGAGAATCTCCATAGACACTTAGTGAGTGTTAGGTATGCATGCCATCTTGAGTTATTTATTTAAAAAGAAATAATAAAGGTGAGGCAATAAATTAATTCCAATTGCTGAAAGTTCTCCTAAGACAGCTTTTTTCCAAAAGAGCATCCTTCAGTTTTGTACTGTAAATCCACATTACTCATCCCCTGCTAACTGGAGATTATATAGAAGCTGACACTGAATACCTTTGGAAGACATCAAATTGGGGAAACTCTTTTAAGACCTGAAGCCTTAATAAAAGGTGGATAAAATGAGGTAAGCATATCTTCATGATCCAAATATGAATTAGATTCAATAATCAAACAAGATGAACCAAGATCAGGTAGAATGTAATGACTTGAGAAAATAACATTAATAGTACTTTTCAGCCTTAACATCCTTATCATCCTGATAGGATCAATAGGGAGAGAATATTTGGACTTAGCAAACAGAGATGACAAATATCAAAGGTGTATTCACAGTGTCCCTGACACTGCTAAAATATATTAGGATTGTGTGGTACTTCAAAGCATGAAGGAACATGAACAAACTTTTCTGCAACTTTTTAAAGCAGCTGCTGCTTATCACAAACCATGCAGCTGTTCTGATCAACTTCTATGTCATCCCAGAAAGCACCCTAACTACTTTAAAGATTTGCAGACAAATATTATGTTCACTGTCCAGAGGCTCTGAAACACCAATTTTAAAATTCAATCTAAAGTATTGTACAGCCCTGAAGGACCCAGTAGTCACCTAATATTTTGGCTTCTGGTAGATTGGCTTATGAAACACATTAAAGCAGGGGTGTCAAACTCGCAACATCACGTGACGTGTCATGACGTATTGTGACTTTTTTGCCATTGCTGGCAATGGGGTGGGCACGGTTTCGCTATGATGCATCCGGCCTGCGGGCCAGCAGTTTGACACCCCTGCATTAAAGTGATATAGCCCAACAGATTCCCTTCAGTTGGGTTTCCAAAACTCCACAAAGTAATTAGATCACATATGATCTATCTTTATATCTGGAACTATTACAGGTAGTCCTTGA
Source organism: Protobothrops mucrosquamatus (assembly GCF_001527695.2). NCBI lineage: Eukaryota > Metazoa > Chordata > Lepidosauria > Squamata > Viperidae > Protobothrops > Protobothrops mucrosquamatus. The sequence goes on along the minus strand of NW_015387894.1, from coordinate 115,405 downwards.
TTTACAACTACAATGAAGTCCACAATTTCTGCTGCTGAGCAAGGCAGTTGTTAAGTGAATCACATGGTCATTAAAGTGAATCAAGCTTCCATCACTGACTTTGTTGGAAGCCAGCTTGGAAGGTTACACAGGGTGATCATATGACTCTGGGACAGTGGAACTGTCATATATACAGGTGAAACTCGAAAAATTAGAATATCGTGCAAAAGTTCATTTATTTCAGTAATGCAACTTAAAAGGTGAACCTAATATATGAGATAGACTCATTACATGCAAAGCAAGATAGTTCAAGCCGTGCTGTGTCATAAGTGAGATGATTATAGCTTACAGCTCATGAAAACCCCAAATCCACAATCTCAGAAAATTAGAATATTGTGAAAAGGTTCAATATTCTAGGCTCAAAGTGTCCCACTCTAATCAGCTAATTAAGCCATAACACCTGCAAAGGGTTCCTGGAAAGGGTCAAGTCACCCCGTAGAGGCGACAAGCAAGGAGGGAACCCTCATTGATTGTGGGAGGGCAGTGGCCTTCTATTTGATCTGAAGAAGCCCTCCAAAGCCCTTGTGTAGCCAGTCAGAAGCTGCTGACAATGGAAGACAATAAGCACCAACGAGCAACATTTCAGCAACGTGGATGAAACTGGGTGAGACTCTATCCTCTCTTTATGATTCTAACACTTTTTCCTGGAAAAAATTGCCCAAAGCACCCTCCCTGATGAGAGCGAGATGGGGAATTTCCACCCCATTCTCTCAGGAAAAGAAAAGCAGCGAATTAATTGCTTGGGGGAAAGCAGAGAAAATTACAAGTTTAACTTGGAATTAATATACATACATGGCTTTGAAATTTGGGGACTAAAAGTGCTTTTGAGACTTTTTTTTAAAAAAGAGACTTGAAAAGCTTGTAATATAAGTTTGGATTTAAAAAGCTAGAAAACGCTGTTAATAACATCTAGTGGCAAAATACAGCACTACAATTTGTTATGCTCAAAAGAAACTTGGCTTGAAGCCCAGATTCAGGTAAAACTCTTGCTGTCCTTGGAAACTTTCACTTTTGAAGACTGCAGCTGAGAAAAGGGGGGGGGACTCTTGGACTGCTTATCGGTGTGGCAGAGATGATGAACTATTTTGAAACTGAACTATGTTTAAAGTATTTTTAGAAAAACACTCAGCCCATTGATATTCATTAAACAGCCTTCCTCCTTCTCCAATTCCTCACAGTTCTCCTAACAACTCTATCTTCCAGAACTATGAATATAAATATTAACTGACTTTCAGAGCTGTGTTGTGGAACTATTTCCCTGCAGGAGAATCACACATCATTGCTTAAGCTGGTGGAATATTTCGGATTATAAATCTTTGATTGATGAACAATTTTTACTATAAAGACCACCTACAAAAACAAAATGGATATCCCATACTCAGCTTTAAATAGTAAAAAGCCATCCCTAACACCTGTCTCCAAAGTCTTCAGTTTGATATACCACCAAGAAAATATGGATGAAGATCAGAAAGAAATTCTCTTCATGTTGAAATCAATACAAGAGACAATTGCTTTAGCTCGCAATGAGACTAAAAATAACACAAAGGAGATAAAAGAACAATTTTTAATCTAAATTTACAAACCCAGAAAATGACTACAAAGAAGGAACTAGCAACCCAGGAAATAGAACGAAAACTAGAGGAAGCAGATCCAAAGATGGAGGACCTAAAGGAAGGAACTAACAGACAGAATCAGACAATTGAGGAACTAGAAGACGTAGCAATAATATCGGAAATGGAAAAGACATCTTACCAACCAAGATTTCAGAACATATTTGAGGAAAAGGAAGAAGAACTGATGGAATGGAAGATAGAGTTGTTAGGAGAACTGTGGGGAAATGGAGAAGGAGGAAGGCTGTTTAATGAATATCAATGGGCTGAGTGTTTTTCTAAAAATACTTTAAACAAATGGCCTTTTTTGTTCCAAACAATATACACAAAAACAGAGGAAGAATTACTTGATGATTCAAATGCATTGACTTGGATAGTTAGTTGGCAAAGGAAGAAAGCTACAGTAAGACTGAAGAAAATAGAGGTTTTGACCCATTAGATGGGATATTATACTATTAATTAGATGTTTGAATATGGTGGAGAATAGATAATTGCTAGAAATAGAAGTATTATTATAACTTGAAAGATAAGATTTGTAATTAGAATATTAGATTTTGGTATGAGAAGGGAAACAGGAAAATACTAAGACGTTTGAATAAGGGAAGCTTTTGGTTACCCAGACATAACTTACTTTGGAATTATAAACAATAGAGACATTCTGAACACTGATGGGAAATTAAAATTAAAAAAGAGAGAGAAAACAGGATACTGATTAAACATATGGATATTAAGTGCAAATGCAATTAAGTAATGTTTTGGTTAGAAAAGATATCTTAAATTGACATTATTGATATTATCAGAAAAATATAACAAAGATGTTGATACTCAATTATATATTTACTAATAACAATAAGAATTGTATTTGCCTAGTGTAGGAAAACAGGTACTATCGGAAGAAGAGAGGAAACATCTGACGGTGTATATAGACCACTGAATTACTAATTGACCTAGACAACACGTTGTTTATTAAGTAAAGTTGACTGTAAAATTAGAAAATTAATAAAATATTTATTTAAAAAATGTCATGAAGAGCAGTCACAAATTTTTATAAATGCTTGGGGGAGGTATAAGAATAATTTGAAAAAAAGAGAGCAGTGACATTACTCTAAATATATGTAAAAGCTGCCATATAACTTTTATAAGGGTCATCCGAATGCCAAACATCAGCATTGATCTATAGAGATGTGAGACAGCACATTTAATTGATTTAGGAACAATAAAGCAGGGAAATCTGAACCTTTTAATAATATTATTAATCTATCCTTTTATGAAGGCTTTAGCAAGAATGTAACATAAATACAGGATGCAAGCTAGCATTGCAAAATGTGGTGTTTTGTAATTACATGCCTTCTAATCCACAAGAAATAAACAACTACCATTGGCTACTAGAGCAGCCAATGACCCATTTGGCCTAGAGCTGCTTCACCAAATGTTGCACTCTTAATTTGCAGTCACTCAGATATTTGTGTGAAATATCACCTTGCACTCTAGACTGAAATGCACTGTCACAAGCTAACCCAGAAATCCAATAATTTGGCAGCAGCCAAGCAGAAAGAAAAAACGTTAAGGTAATTCCAGACAAACTTTGCTAAAAGACATGAATCTACCCTAGAAGGCAAGGGAGGGCTTTGATAAACAAATATGAGACAATTAAAGGCAAAATGCAGAAGTCACAGAGATAGGAAGAGATAGGAGGAACTGATAGCAGATAAACTTCCCGAGGGAAGCAAGAGATGACAGAAGACTTAAGAGTTTTGAAACCCCTGAAGTCAACCAAGTCTTCAAACTGAATAGTAACAAATATCAGTTTCTTTTTTTTTCCAGTTTTTTTTCCTTCTAAAGTTTTATTAGTTTATAATATACGAAATGCCAGTTTCCTAGGGAACGTAGCATAGTTTAAAATGACTACGAATTTGAATTTTTAGGAGTAGTGTAAACTGTCCTGCCTAATACTTGTGTTGAACACTCATTTTAGGTGTAGAGGTATATGCCTTTCAGAGTTTGAGTTTGGAATTGGGGAGTTCTGAGATCTAGCTGTGACAAAAAAAAAAGATAGCTTAAAGGAAAGGAAAACTTTAAATCTTTCAAAACTGAACAAAGAGTACAAATAGTTCTAGGAAAGGCTGTAGTGAACAGGCAGTCAGAATCAGTTACAATTAGCAAAATGATTGGGGGGGGGAGGGAAAGCAGTCTTAAAATTCTTCCAAGGTAAGTGATTAATAGATGTCTCAGCTGATAGTTCCTCTAGTAATCTCAACCTGAGAGGTATATCTCTATAAATGGAGGTGGAGGGAAAAAGGCAAACTCATAAAATGAGGTTGCTTTGGCATAGACTAGACTAGAAGAACTTTTGTATCTCCAGATACAATTGAATCCTAACTCCTATAGCCTTAGTTTAACTAGCTGGTGAGAAAAGATGCTGGACATTGTAATTAAGCAACTTGTGAAGACCCAAACCCAAATAATATTATAATTCAATACTTTCCAATTAGTCACGTTAACTTGGTATAAAACAAACCCCATAACTTTTGTGCCTTGGAAACTAATTTCCGTAAGAGGGAGGGTTTTAACTACAGTAGACTGGACTTGGCTATTTATGTGCAGTTTCCAAAATTTATCTAAGGCATTTTTTTTACCATTTTAAATAGCATTTTAAATGTGAGATAATGTACACTGAAATCTGCTTCCAGAAATTCCCCATTACAGAAAGAAAACTTGATATTATTGGTCCTTATTTCTTTAAACTTCTAAGGATTTCATATTGTTCTTCAATACTCCAACTTTGAGGTATTATTATTCTTATTATTTGTGCAACTGGGTTCTTGATTTTCTCACTAATAGTATGTGCGAGTTGGGGACTAATATTTCTAACACCATGTTCTTGAGCACAGGTTCTCCTCAGGGCTGTGTCCTAAGTCCACTGTTGTTAACCCTGTTGACCCATGATCGTTCTGCAAGGTTTGCTATCAACCATATTGTGAAGTATACAGATGATACAACAGTGGTGTACATGATGATACATTCAGGATGATAATGAGAGCAATTACCAGGAGGAGGTAGAGGATTTGGTGAACTGATGTAATAAAAACAGCCTGATTTTAAATGTAGGAAAAAGAAGAGAGATCATTGTTGATTACAGAAAAGGCAGGCACAGCCAATTGTGCAGGTGATTAGTCATATCAAGTTTTTGGGTGTGCTGCTGACGAGCAGGTGAGCTTGGTCCTTCAACAGTGGGACACTGGTGAAACAGGCACAGCAGCACCCACATTTTCTGCCTCGTATGAGAAGAGCACATCTTCCTTCCCTTATCACTTCCTTACCACTTTCTACAGAGGGACGATTGAAAGCATCCTGTCGCACTGTATTACTGTGTGGTTAGGAGGTATTACTATTTCTGACAGGAAGGCTGTGCAGAGAGTGGTGAGGATGGCAGAAAAGATTATTGGAAGTTCACTTCCTTCTATCCAGGACATGGCATATAAGCGCTGCTTGACCAGGGTCTGCTGTATTGTCAGGGATGCTACACATCCTCTCCATGACCAGTTTTCTTTGTTACCTTCTGGGAGGAGACTTTGTGGTATCCGAAGCAGAAAAACTAGATTCTGTAATAGTTTTGTGCTATATAGCATCAACCTTGTAAAGTCTCAAGACTCTTTTTTGCTCTCTCTCTCTCTCTCTCTCTCTCTCTCTCTCTCTCTCTCTCTCTCTCTGTGTGTGTGTGTGTGTGTGCGTGTGTGCGTGTGTGCGTGTGTATGTATATTTCTATTATTAAGTGAGACATTGGTTAAGTGAGTTTTGCCCCATTTTATAACTTTTCCTTACGACCCTAATTGAGCCCAGTTCTTAAACGGGACATTGGTTAAGTAAGTTTTGTCCCATTTTACAACTTTTCTTGCCACAGTTGTTAAGTGAATCACTGCACTTGATAAGTTAGTAACTCGGTTGTCAAGTGAATCTGGTTTCCCCATTGACTTTGCTTGTCAGAACGTTGCAAAAGGTGGTCACATGACCCTGGGACACAGCAAAGGTCATAAATATGAACCATTTGCCAAGCATCTGAATTTTGATCACATGATCATGGGGATGCTGCAAAGGACGTAATTATGAAACACAGTCATAAGTGACATTTTTCAGTGACATAACCATGAATGGTCACTAAACGAACTGTTGTAAGTCGAGGACTTTGAGAGCAGGCGTCAGAATTTCATTTTTTAGTGAGCGCCGGTGTGTTCACAGAAAAAAAAAGTGGCAACAAAGGTTATCTTATCAGCACTGAAACAGAAAAATCTCTTGGATCTGAGCTTGCCTTACCTTGTACAAGTTGATGGGAATGTCGATCAGGATGAGCAGCAGATCCCCCAGGGCCAGGCTGGCGATGAGGAGGTTAGGGCCGTTCCTCATGCATTTGTTCTTGTAGATGATTCGGAGCAAGGTGGAGTTGCCGATGATGCCCAGCACGAAGACCAGGCAAGCGATCACCGTGTTAACGTATTTGAAAGTATTCTTGATCCCCGTCTGGATGTGGCACGTCGGGTAAACGGGGGGAGGCGCTCGGCCAGCCACGCCAGGCGATCCCGGGCGAGAAGCGTTGGGACTCCCTAACCTTTCCTCCACCTCGGCTGCCATGGGAGCCGCGCTCGTCCAGGACGAGGCAGCCGGGCTCTGCGCGGTGATCCCCGACAGGCGCGGCGAAGAGTTGCCGAGCTCCAGTGCGCGGGTGCCGCCCACGCAGCACACTGCGGCTGCCGAGATCCAGAAGCCCCACAGGATGCGCCCATCCATGATCGCAGGGCGGCTCCGACAGAAGGAACCGCAGAAGCTGGAGAGGCGGGAGGGGGGGGGAGACAGAAAGAAAAGCCACCAGAAGGATCAGACGCCGCTACTACGGGATCTCTCGCTTCGGCTGGCAACGGATCCCCCCCCTCCCCGGCAACCAATCGCAGCCAGCCGGAGCACGTGCGCCCAGCCGGAGCCAGCGAGCCTCGCCGTCTGACCGACCCCCGGCGTTACGCGCTGTCGAAGAAGCCCAGGGAGAGGCGGGGCGCCTGGGACGACGATTCGCTTTGGGCCGAGAATCGTCGCTTCCTGGATAAACACACAACTCGGAGCGACTCTGCTTGGAAGAGGCTTTACGCGGGCGAGGAGCCAGTGCTGGGGAAAGAGCGGAGCAAGGGGGGGGGACGCGGGGGACGCAGACCTCTGCCTTGATAAAATTGGGAGCTCCGCTTTTCCCACGCCTTCAGGTGGAGGGGAAGTGGGGGGGGAGCTCTAATGCTACATATTAAACAAGGAACGGGCGGGAAAGCTTCGGTAGTCGGCGGAAAACTCCGTCCGGAGTCATTTTTATTAGGGAAACTGGAACCCGAGAAGATCTGTGGGAAAGAATGTATATAATTTGTGAATTTTTATTTTTTATGGTTGCCCTTCTTTTATTGACGTCTGTTGTTGACGTCTGTGGATTCCTTAATTACGTTTAAAAAAAAGCGCCCACCCTCAAAAAAAAAAAAACCCGGTGAAGGAAGAATGTAGAAAGATGCTCCACAATTTTTTAAAAGAGAGAAATTTCAAGAAATATCAACGGTTACAATCCACGTCGCTTACCTGGGATAAAGTACTGCACTGCACATACATTGTGAATCAGAATTCAGCCTTAATTGTCGCCAGCGTTTACTGTAACCACCTGGAGTATAAACTTCCAAATCGTGGTATTAAACTGTGGATTGCTCTCAATTAATACATTAAAAAAAACACACACACACATTTCCCTCATTTCCGTTAAGCTTACTCCCAAGTAAATAAATAAACATGAAAATGAGTTAATAAACTCTAAAGAAGAGAATAAATCAAATAAATGTAAAGGTTAACTTTCAATAAATTAGTAAGAGTACATTTTTGTTGTTGTTAAGTTGCATATTTGTCTTTGACTTTTCACCTTAAAAGTTGTCTTGTGTTGGAACGAGATGGATTTAGCTCCCAGTGGTTGATAATGTCCTTTGTGGCTTGCATTCAGGTGTCCATTGACTGACCATCCTCTGTGAAGTTCTGAAGGGACAATACTGATGGGAGCAAGGCTACATGGCTCAGTTCTTGCTTAATTTCCAGCAAATCAGGCTAGCTATCTGGAATCCCCCCCTCCTTCCAGACGTATACTTGTATAATTTCTATCATTCACAAACTCCCCCTCCCTCCCATCTTTAAAAGTCTGGAAATCATCAGGAAGTCATCCTTAGCAGGGCATGCAAAAAGTGTCTGAGAAGCAAATCTTTACAAGCTTGAAAAATTATACAAGCAATATGCGAACGTGTGGTATAGCTCAGAGGTCCCCAACCTTTTGGGCACCAGGGATCGGTTCCGTGGAGAGAGATTTTTCCGTGGACCGGAGGGGGCATGGTTTCGTGTACTGCCTGCATCCCGCGGATGGGGCTTTGCTTGTTTGGTCCAGTTACTGGCATGCCACGGCCCAGTGCCGGTCCACAGACCGGGGGTTGGGGACCCCTGGTATAGCTGACTGGGTATATTGACTGCGAAAGACAAATGTTGTAGTTAACATGTGCAGGGCTACAGATTACAGGAAAATAGGGAGAATTTTCATCAGTTGATATGGCATGGCAGATCTCTGCTAAGCTCCACTAAGTACAGAAGTCTCTTTGCCATTACTTTCTTCCAATATATTTTTAAGTTCTCCAATATAGCTATAGGCTAATAGCCTTCCATCTAAACCAGTTTTGGAGATGATGTTCCAAAACTGAACTGGAACATGGTGATTATTTATAAATGTATAGATCTTATTTATGTAGCTGTCCATCTTACAATCAAGCGACTCTGGACAGTGTACAATTGTGGTGTACAACAAGGTTAATAGTATATATTAATATTTAATATTAATATATTAATATGTAATATTAACCTTAAGAACTTTAAAATTGTAAAAGGAATTAGAACCAGCAGAAAAGGGCTACTGACTAGGAACTGCCAGATGAAACTCCTCATCAACAAGACCTGCAGCATACTCTCTCTACTGGAAAGTCATTTTGGTCTAGTGATTAAGGCACTAGGCTAGAAACCAGGAGTCTTGTGAGTTCTAGTCCCACCTTAGGTACGAAAGTCGACTGAGTGACTTTGGTCTAGTCACAATCTCTCCGCTCAATTCAGTTCACAGAGTTGTTGTGGGGAAAATAGGAGGAGGGAGGATTTTGTATATTCACTGCCTTGAGTTATTTGTAAAAATAATAAAGGGGGGAATAAAAAAATCTAAATATATTAAAAAATCTGGTGGGTGTGGGGGAAGAAAAGTTACTATTCAGTCTTGAGTGTATTGGGGGAAAGCTGAGACACAAATCTCTTGGTTTTAGTTATTTAGTTATTTAGTTATTTAGTTATTCCAGACATTGTTATGGCTACAAGTCTGGAATAGAAAATTGCTTTTTCAACAGTGAAAGAAGGAAAATGTTGAAATCTGCCTCTGGTAAGGCATTGTGTTGCTTAACTGCAGTATACCATAAACTGCATAGAAAAGTCTCACCCTAAGCAGCAGTTCAAGGCTGCAGTTTCAGGAGAAAATCGGTAGGTTTAGCACTTATAGCTTTGATTCTGAAAAGCTTTCTTCAGAAGCATTTCCTTTGTAAATCAAGGAAATGGTAATTGAACCAAAGTTGTAAATAACTGCTTGGTATATATGCCATTTACGATAGATTTATAATAACAGATAATATATGAATTATTTTCTGTGTTTCTTATTTTATTTTTTTGCTCTTCTAACTTATGCCAGTGAAACATGGACATTAACCTCACAATCGATACAGCCAAAAGAGCCATGGGAAGATACATGCTTGGCATCACAAGACAAGACAGAAAGACCTGCACATGGATTAGAGAACAAACGAAAGTATACAGTATCATCAAGAGAGTAAAAGAACTGAAATGGAAACGGGCTGGTCACATAGCAAGAAGAATTGATGGCAGGTGGACCAAGGCAGTCACAGAATGGATCCTGCTTGATAAAAAGCATCCATGAAAGAGACCTAAAGCAAGATGGATCAACGACATCAGCAAGTATTGCGGGCCCCGTTGGCAAAAGAATGCTCAGGACCGAATTGGTTGGAAACATACAGAAGAGGCCTTCATCCTGCAGTGGATAGACAATGGCTATGATGATGATTGAAAGTTGGACCATAAGAAAGGCTGAGCGACAAAGAATTGAGGCCTTTGAACTATGGTGCTGGAGAAGACTCCTGCGAGTCCCTTGGACTGCAAGGCGTTCAAACCGGTCAGTCCTAGAAGAGATCAACCCCGACTGCTCTTTAGAAGGCCAGATCCTGAAGTTGAAACTCAAATACTTTGGCCACCTAATGAGAAGGAAGGACTCACTGGAGAAGAGCCTAATGCTGGGAAAGATTGAGGGCAATAGAAGAAGGGGACAACAGAGAATGAGGTGGCTGGATGGAGTCACTAAGCAGTAGGCGTGAGCTTAAAGGGACTCCAGAAGATGGTAGAGGACAGGAAGGCTTGGAGGAACGTTGTCCATGGGGTCGCAATGGGTCGGACACGACTTCGCAATTAACAACAACGACGATGATGATTATTCTTGCTGTGCATGGAATCTCTGTAAGGATCCAAATGAGAACTTAAAGTCATAAAATGTAATAATCGGGGGGGAGGGGAATCCCCTATTATTAATAGAAAAATAGGAAAAATCATGACGTGACTCAGAGGGGTAGCTTGATGACTTCTCAAAGGTCAGAACAGGAAGGCCATTTCCTGTTTAGCTAAAATAACTTACAGTAGTTTTAAAATTCCCATTTCAAATACCATTAGGAGGATCTTGTTTTGAAATCTTCAGTAGCACAGGATGTATGCGCGAACAAAGAGGTTTCAGTGAGGAATTAAAGTTTCCTGACTTTTTTTTCAACTTGCTTATTATAAGCAGCTGGGAAATCTTTAAATTTTCACAAAAACATGAAGAGTTAAATCCTAAACCAATGAAAGGTGCAAGTAATTTGCCAAGGCCAATTTCCCATCTGTTGCTGGGCAGGAATGGGTGTGAAGATTCACCAAAGCTACAGGTCTTAATTGTATTCCTCACTACTTAACTCCTGAGGATTATTTTTTTGTAATTATGGAAATAAATTACATCAATAAGACATCTCAGTCGAATGCATGATTTGCTATTATTCAAATGTTTTCAAGATTTTAGAATAGAAGCACCCAGTTTCTCTTTTTCCTACTCTGCAGTTGGGATTCAATTTATTTTGAGCTTTAAGTCTCAATATCAAACGTAGCAAAATTACATCCCTAGCTATTTGTTAATAAAGATCCCTACATCATGTGATCTCTCTCTCTGTGTGTGTATGTGTGTGTTTGTGTGTTGTATCATATTACATATACACAATAAATATAATATATATGTGCCAATACTTTACTTTTCCATAAATGTAAATAACACTATTCAGTCTATTTTACTTCTGCAAAATAAAGTGATGAACTAGATGTTTCTGTTTTGTGAGCAAAACTTGATATTGAACATTCACTAGTAAGGAATCCTTGAATAAATAGGTCAGATTTCCCAACCCATACATTCCCAGTGGGTTATAATTTCCATTATTCCCAACCAGGAAGCTAGTTGTAGAGGCTGTAGGGTTTTCAACCAGTGGTACGGGTACCACCTGGCAAGTGGTACGCGACCATCTTAGAAAAGTGGTAGCGGGAGGGAGGAATGAGCTGAACCGGTGGCAGCACCGCACAAGCCTGAGCAAGAGATGGCTGGAGCTGCAGGGCTGTCAGGGCTCAGTGGAAGCGCCAGGATCAGCATCAGACTCCAACTGGAGCTTGGCACTGATTCTGGTGCTCCTGCTGAGCCCAGAAGAAGCGCCGATCAGCTGGAATGTTGCAGCATCTCCAGGGTCTTGTGATTTACATTCAGGTGCTTGGCAACTGATTCATATTTATGACGGTCACAGTGTCCCAGGGTCATGTGAAGTGACCAAAACCTGCTGCAACCACCCAGCAGATGAGGGGAATAAAAACCAAACACCCCCCCACCCCACCCCCGCTGCCAATCCTCAGCAGAAATGCTCACAACAATGAAAACCTCGGACAGGAGGAAGAGCGCGGGCGGGCGGGCAGGCAGGTGTCTTGCTCGGCTGTGGCTTGGGGGGCACTTTTTTCAGTGCCATTGTAACTTCAAACAGTCACTAAGTGAACTGTTGTAAGTCGAGGACTACCTGTACTTTATCCCTTTTTTCCTTTTTTTGGTCAAGTTTTTGACACCTTGCTAGGCGACTGGTGGTACTCAGATGTTGCCATATCCTAAAAGTGGTACAATGGGTGAAAAGGTTGAAAAGCCCTGCTGTAGGTAATGGCCTTGAAGATGAGAAGGCAGAGATGCCGCCAAGGCAGTAATCAGACAAGTGCAGCTTGAGCCCATTCTAAAAAACTAATCTGAATAAATGTTTCAGACAATCCCTTCTCCCCTTCACATGAAGAGAAAAGAGGGAGGAGGAGGAGGAGATTCTGTTACTATAGTCATATAATCAATGCAAGTAGTTTTAGACCTATATGGCATTGATTTCTTGGTCTGGTCTATCTAATGGGGCTAATTCTAATGAAGGAGGAGGGAAGTGGGATGCAACAGAGCTGAACAGCATCAGATTAGAAATGGATAATATATGTCCTACATCAGAAAGCAACATTTTGCAAGTGATTTCTATGTAGTGTCCAACGTTCTCCTAATTTGGTCTTAGTGTTTATTCAGAGTGTCATGTTCCTTGTGAAATTAATAATGTTTTATTTTTTGTTATTACAGTTACTTGTCTGTGGAATTAATTGCTATGATCCCTTGTTTTCAGACTGATATAGATGCAGCCAAGAACTGAATAGAAGTAATTTATAAATGTTTTGCAAAAGGTTTGTGTTACACAGAAATATGCATAATTGGATTCAAAGCTGGATAGATATAGGCCCTGAGATGTAAATGAAAAGAAACAGACTTTCGTTATTCCACACTTGGCCATTAGCTGCATGGATAAGAATACTTAAGAAAATGACTAGCCATACTTAAATTGTTCATATATCAGATCAGTAGTGAGCAACCTTTTCAGAACTTGCACGTTATTTTTACTGCCTTGCTGTAGCTCAGGGGTGTCAAACTCGCAACGTCACGTGACGTGTTGCGACGTATCGTGACTTTTTTTCCATTGCCAGCAATGGGGTGGGCGCAGTTTCGGCATGACGCATTTGGCCCATGGGCTGGCAGTTTGACACCTCTGCCGTAGCTGATCATGCTGTGACATCATCTAAGTGAATGCAGTTGAAAAGTTTGGACCTTTTCTTTTTGCATTACTTGCGTTGGGGGATTTTAAGGGTGAAGTTGTACAAAGTTGGCCAGTTTTGGGGTTCTGTTTTTATTAAGAGTTGCAAGGGTTTAAGTCTTTCACTTTGTTCATTGTCTCTCAAATTCGGAAAATAAAGAAAAATAACAATATCATCATTTAGCTCCTCCATCTCTATGAGCTCGAATTGGGATGTTACCTGCAGCCTATGTTTTATATGTTACTTCACCCTGTATTAAGGTGTGGAAACCTAATCCCAATGCCTCGTTAATAGCTCTCCCAAGTATTCTTGACTAATTCAGTGTCATTATAACAATTCATTTTCCTTTCGAAAGCTCTAGTCTAGTCCTATTCATAGGTATTGGAAGTATGCCCAGGTGAAAACCCTAGGGAAGAAGATCAGAACATAAACACTTAACCCGATGCTGAAAACATCAGACATGATCTATAACAATCTGTTATATAAAAAGAGAGAGCATAAAAAAGGAGAATGGAAACAGTTTCCTTGAAAAAAGAGTTTTAAAACTGTCTTAGAGCATCTGTAATTATGTGAAAGTGTGATTTGTTATTTATAACAAAATTTAATCCCCTGATAAGTAAGGTTGTGTGCAAGTCCTTGGTTCACACAGGTTTCAAGCCAAAAGATGTCTTATTTGATTTTGCTTTGGTATGAATTATAAATTTACTATGAATTGTGAACTAGTGGCAAGAATGCGGTGTGATTTAAAATCATAGTAAATGGCTAAGAGTTATGATTAATAAAGTCATTTATACTAATTAATAAAAACAGGGTTAAAAGAAACCAGTGTTGACAATTTGCATTTTTGATTCTTAGAATCATAAAATGAAGGATTCAAAGGGATCTTGAAGATCATCCAAATCTCAATCCAATGCATAAATCCAGTACTGCCATATGCCTTACAGAAGGCTATCTGTCCTCTGTGAAATCACCTCCAGTGAACAAGAATTTAACCTTCCAAGAAAATCTGTTCCATGTTGAACTACAATTATCATTATCATTTTTCTCCTGATGCCTAATATCTGCATTCTTATAAGGTAAGACACTTGTCCTGTCTGATAGAATATCTCTGAACAGGTCTGCCTTATCTTTATTATTGTAGCTGAAGACAGCCCTTAGGTTTTCCTGCAGTCTTCTTTTCTCCAAAATAAACCTGTGTTGTGCCTCTAATTGTTCCTTTTAGTTTCCTTCCAGGTACTTTATAACCTTGATTTGCTCTCCTTTGAGCATGCTCCAGATTGTCAATATGTTTACCAGAATCAGATGTAATATTCCATGTGTGACCTGATCAGTACAGAATAGAGAGGAATGATGACTTCTTTTGACCTTGGAATAATATTTTATGATGCAGCACAGGGTTGCATTTACCTTTTTCAAATATGTACATCACATTTTGATCTACCAACGCTCGCAGATCCTTTTCACACTGTTGCCCAATATGTCACACCCACTATGGTACACATGTACACCATCACCACTACCTTCATGACTTTATTTTTTTCTTATCCAAATGTAGGACTTTGCCTTCTATTTGAGTTTGGTTTCTATCTGTTCTTCTAGATTGTTGAGAGGCTTATAGATCTTGATAATGTCCTCTAAGGCAGAGGTCCACAACCTCCGGCCCACAAACTGGTACTGGCCTGCCTCCCGTTGGGAACTGGGCCGTGCAAGTAGCATGCGAGTGTGCAAAACTCCATAGACTTCTAGTTTGATGTGAATCCAGTGATAAACACTTGTTTTAGCTTGATTGCTCAATTAGCTTTGTATGCATCTAATGGTAGCATTGTTCAGCCTTCATATTGCCATCTTTGCTACTAAGTTCTCATGGGAAACATTGTCCAATTCTTTCTTAAAGGTGTGGTAAAATATAATAATAATAATAATAATAATAATAATAATAATAATAATAATAATAATAATAATAATAATAATAATAATAATAATAATAATAATAATAATGTTGGAAGGGACCTTGGAGGTCATCGAGTCCAACCCCCTGCTCAGGCAGGAACCCTACACCATTTCAGACAAATGGCTGTCCAGTCTCTTCTTAAAAACTTCCAGTGTTGGAGCATTCACNCTCTTCTTTGTGGCAGCCCCTGAGATATTGGAACACTGCTATCATGTCCCCCCTCGTCCTTCTCTTCGTTAAACTAGACATACCCAATTCCAGCAACCGTTCCTTATATGTTTTAGCCTCCAGTCCCCTAATCATCTTTGTTGCTCTTCTCTGTACTCTTTCTAGAGTCTCAGCATCTTTTTTACATCGTAGTGACCAACTTATTCCTCTGGCAAACTAAACTGATGTAGAGAGTAGTAAAGAAGATTCTTGATAAAGGTATGCTAGCTTCATTGATAAGGTGACAAGGGATAAAACATTTTTAAAGTCCAGAATGTCCAGATAGCATTCAGAAGTGGCTCAGATAGATACCTCCCTAATTCAATGAACTGTAAGAAGGAGGAGAAGTATAACACAATCTGACTTGCAGAATTCTGTTATTACAGTCAATCTCAGTAAAAATAGTTTTAGTCTTGGTTTGGTTCTCACCTAGTGGGACAGACAACTGTCAATAAGGAGATTAGATTAGTTTGGCATGATTTGATAAACTCACTGGAGCATCTGTTCTGGCTATATCTGCTTTAAGAGGTAAGATAGCTACAAAAAGATTGTCTATTTTGTGATTGCTTAACATTTCATTTTTATGCTATTAATAACAAAAAAGGAAAATAAAAAACACAAGCCCCCACAAAGTATAAATCAAAAAGTATAAATAAGGAACCCCAAGTAAAACCAGCATCAGCACCATAAAAGTCTTTTCTATGAGGGCATTTTGTAGCCCTCCAGGCCTCTTTAAACTTTCTCTCCCTTAGGCAATCAGATTAGTTAAAATTCTTGCTTGAATCTGTAGCCTTTTGCCTTACAGCAGGCATGTCAAACTCGCGATGTCACATGATGTCGTGCGACGTATCGTGACTTTTTCTCCATTGCCAGCAATGAAGTGGGCCCGATTTCAGCGTGACACATCCAGACCGTGGGCCGGCAGTTTGACATGCCTGCCTTATAGGTTTTAAGTTATGGCATGTTTTGAGTTGTCTCCACATTATTTATTTCATGCTTGGTTGTAAACTGTTTTAGTGCTTTAGTAATAAAAGAAGTGGTACAGTATTGCAGTATTTTAAATAAATGTACCGGTAACTTTCCTTTGAATTGTGAAATGTTGCTAAATTTTATACTTGTACAAAAATTGATGTTTGACGTTTAGATGCTCTTTTAAAGAAGCATGATTATTGAGATTCAGCTAAATATATAAGGATACTTGATTTGAATTTTCTGCAGTTTAAAGGCTCTATCATGTACTTTTTTTTAAAAAAAAAGAAATCCTATAATATTTAAGGGTATTTTGAAAGGAGAATTCTCTACATATTTATGATTTCCCACAGTAGAGTGTTTTAAGCACAGCTATATATGGTTGTTGACATAAAACAAAAGGGAAAAAATACTGATAATGGTGTTACACCTCCTTTTCTCCTTGTATGGTAAAGGCCCAAGCTACGAGTACTTGGGCTGTACACATATCTCTATATTTAGTATAACAGGATAATAAGTTCTCTCAGCCAACTTGGAACAGGAATTCTGTCTCTTGATGATATTTTTATACAAAATGATCCCTAAAGTCCAATCTTCTATAATATTGATAATAAAATGACAACTCTGATTTCATTTGTTACTCTTCTGGAAGTGAGTTGCATTATAAACATACACCGCATACCTTCAAAAGGGAGTAAGACTGTGTGTATGCATTTCCATGATTAAGGAAAGACTTTAGTTTCTTTTTCTTATCTTTGGAAATCAAATACAAATGAAAAAGCACTGCAGCTGTGTTAGATATTCCAAAAGTTAATTGCTCCTCCAGGTTGGGATAATTTGCCCCAAGTAACATAGATATAGCTAGGACCCACTATCATGGAATTTTTTTTCCATTTATGTATAGGGACATGCTATGTATTAGCACCTGGGAAATGGTAATAGAATGAAATAGCTATAGGCAAAGTTTAGTTGAATAGAACAGAACAGAACAGAACAGAAGAGAACAGAACAGAACAGAACAATAGAATAGAATAGAATAGAATAGAATAGAATAGAATAGAATAGAATAGAATAGAATAGAATAGAATAGTTGGAAGGACCTTGGAGGTCTTCTAGTCCAACCCCCTGCTCAGGCAAGAAACCCTATACCAGTTCGAACAAATGGTTGTCCAATCTCTTCTTAAAAACTTCCAGTTGGAGCATTCACAATTTCTGGAGGCAAGTTGTTCCACTGGTTAATTGTTCTAACTGTCAGGAAATTTCTCCTTAGTTCTAAGTTGCTTCTCTCCTTGGTTAGTTTCCATCCACTGCTTCTTGTCCTGCCTTCAGGTGCTCTGGAGAATAGCTTGACTCCTTCTTCTTTGTGACAACCCCTTAACAAACTCTGAAATGGAGATACTTATCATCAGTCTTTGAGCCATCTTAAGGGACTCGTATGGGGCACAAAAGTATTTTGCAAATGAAGAGGACTCTTGAGGTTAATGCGTTGTATAGTTGCATGCCAGCTTTCTACTTATTATTTTTAATAAAATGACTTCAAACTAAAGCCAATCAGGGCAGGGAATCTGACAGGTCTCCAGGGAAGTGCCCCTGGTAAGAGGCCAGGGAACTAGACATGCATGGTCGCAACAACGTGTTGTTGCTGGAAACATCTGGTCCCTCTCCTTAACTACTGTGTAGAATACAGCTAAGCTCAAAGGAACCAGGATGTCCAAAATAAATGGCAAAGTTAAAAAAAAAAACCTCTGCACTAGAGTGTTCCAGCACTTGAATTTGAATTTGCAAGAGAGGCTTGTTGCAGGTGTTCTGCTCTGTGAACAAAAAACAAAAAATAGGCATCTGTGCATCCTTCCATTCCTGAGACAAAAAAAATCTCTGAGTATGACTGCCAGCCTGAGTTTTTTTTTTTTTTTGCATTTTACATGAACCACCTTGTCTTTATTAATCAGTGGAACAACTTGACTCCAGAAGTTGTGAATGCTCTAACACTGGAAGTTTTTAAGAAGAGACTGGGCAGCCATTTGTCTAAAATGGTATAGGGTTTCCTGCCTGAGCAGGGGGTTGGACTAGAAGACCTCCAAGGTCCCTTCCAACTCTATTACTATTATTATTATTATTATTATTATTATTATTATTTCTAAGTGCTAGGTTAATGGGAAGATGGGCATGTCCTACTGCATGCTCAGAGTATTTGTTTTTTTGCCACTGCTGACTTAGTGCTATCCATCCATACTTGCTGGGTTGAGAAAAAAAGGTGAAGTGCTATAGATACGATATTCCTCTAGAGTCCGCAACAATTTGGAACTGTTCTTATTTATGTATTATTTAGAAAATGTATCTAGCCACCCACCTCTTATAATCATGTCTAAGGGAGGCATAAATTAAATAAAATCTCCCAGAAGCAATATTTCAATAAAATCCATGAAATTTGAACAACAACCCCTCCAACAAAAAGAAAGAAAAGACCCTCAGAAGCTTAACATATCAACAGCATAAAACTATTCTACCTCCCAGAAGATGGCTCATCTATTTTCTTGGCTCAGTGCCTGGAAGAAGAGCCACATTTTTAAAGATTTTTATATTATTCTGTTTACATTTCATGGTTCCTTACAAAGATAATTCCACAGACTGTCTCTCTCTTCACATGCACAAAGTAATGTTGGGGTAATGCACCATTATCTATCTCCCATAAATTAAAGACAGAGAGAAAGAGAGAGAGTGTGTATGTGTAAGATGAGTCAGGCTCAATAATGTGCAGGCTGAGTCTGTGTCAAGATTGAATCACTATATTGCCTTCTAGCTTCTATCGCTGATCAACTTGCCCAAAGAACAGGGGGGGTGGAAAGCGAAGGGAGGAAATGGGATACCAAGAAGCCGTTCATGAATCGTGAGACTCTGCCAGCCATCAAGGTCACTACTATAGGTGCTTGATGGAGAAGTGGACTGCTCCCATAACAAAAATTGGGGGAGCAGGGGAATCTATTTTTTAATGTGTGCAAGAAAAACCAGAGCTGGTTTTGCTTATTTAGTTCCAAGATGGTGTATCCAATAAAGTTTACCTTTTTGCCCTAAAGGTTCCTTCTTTTGGGTTCACTAGTTGGACAGCAGACATTCTGCTGTTTTCCTATGCAGATATAAAAGGTAGAAGGAATACTCTTAAGGACTAGGATTGGATTTCACCCCACATATGATGGTAATGATCAAGTCCTTGCATTAACTTCCCACCTGGAGAATGGATTCCAAAGGAAAATGAAAAATGTCTCTGTTTTCTTGACCTCACGGCGGTCCACAATACTGTCTGGAGAGAAGGACTTTTCCTCAAACTAATCAAGGTTATATTTTGTCATAACACCAGTGCTTTTTTTGTGTAAAAAAAAAAAGGGTGCCAGAACTCACACATGTCATATAACCTGCCTTGCCTACCCTACAAGGTTCCATCCAAAAAAAGGTGCCGGAACTCCGTTCTGGGCGTTCTATGACAAAAAAAACCCCTGCATAACACCATTTCCTTGATTGACAACATGCTGAGTAACAGGTTATTTCAAGTTTTCACAGAATTCAGTAGAAGCAGACATCATAAGTTGAATAATGGACTACCACAAGGATCAGTGCTATCCCCTGCTCTTTTTAACTTGTACATCCCCGACCTGCCTAAAACTGTTTCTCAGAAATTTATTTAATGATGATGACATCAATCTCACAGTCCAAAGAACCACCTTCAGTGATGCAGAGGTCATCCTCTCTCAAGATCTCCAAAAGCTGGATGACTACTTCAAAAAGCAATGCTTCCAACCAAGCTTAACAAAAACAGAAGTAGCCACATTGTTCTCACAAAGATAAAAGGAGGGAGGGGGGGAAGCACCTACAGACATGCAAGATTCTGTTACTTTGTTGTTGTTGTTAATTGCGAAGTCGTGTCTGACCCCTCACGACCCCATGGACAACGTTCCTCCAGGCCTTCCTGTCCTCTACCATCTTCTGGAGTCCATTTAAGCTCACGCCTACTGCTTCAGTGACTCCATCCAGTCACCGCATTCTCTGTTGTCCCCTTCTTCTATTGCCCTCAATCTTTCCCAGCATTAGGCCCTTCTCCAGTGAGTCCTTCCTTCTCATTAGGTGGCCAAAGTATTTGAGTTTCAACTTCAGGATCTGGCCTTCTAAAGAGCAGTCACAGTTGATCTCCTCTAGGACTAACCGGTTTGATCGCCTTGCAGTCCAGGGGACTCGCAGGAGTCTTCTCCAGCACTATAGTTCAAAGGCCTCAATTCTTTTGTGCTCAGCCTTTCTTATGGTCCAACTTTCACAGCCATACATTGCAACTGGGAAAACCATGGCCTTGACTATACGTACTTTGGTTGGCAGGGTGATGTCTCTGCTTTTTAGTATGCTGTCTAGATTTGCCATAGCTTTCCTCCCCAGGAGCAAGCATCTTTTAATTTCTTGGCTGCACTCCCCATCTGTGGTGATCTTGGAGCCCAGGAAGATAAAATCTGTCACTACCTCCATTTCTTCCCCATCTATTTGCCAGGAATTGAGAGGGCTGGATGCCATGATCTTGGTTTTCTTAATGTTGAGTTTCAAGCCAACTTTTGTACTCTCCTTCTTCACCCGCATCAAGAGGCTCTTTAGTTCCTCTTCACTTTCTGCCATTAAAGTGGTATCATCTGCATATCTTAGGTTGTTGATATTTCTCCTGGCAATCTTAATTCCAACTTTTGATTCATCTAGCCCTGCCTTTCTCATGATGTGCTCTGCATATAAGTTAAATAGGCAGGGCGACAGAATACAGCCTTGCCAGACTCCTTTCCCAATTTTGAACCAATCAGTGGTTCCGGGTCCTACTACAACCTTATAATAAAAGTAAAATGAGTATACATGACTTTGATTTCCTTTCTGGCCAAACCTTAAACAATACAGGTAGTCCTTGACTTACAACCACAATTGAACCCAACATTTCTGTTGCTAAGCAGCACAGTTGATAAGTGAGTTTTGCCTCATTTTACACCTTACTTGCCACAATTGTTAAGTGAATTACTGCAGCTGATCAGCTTTTGTGACCTTCTGACAAGCAAAGTCAATGAGGAAGCCAGATTCACTTAACCACCAGGTTACTGAGTTAACAACTGCAGGGATTCACGTAACAACTGTGGCAAGAAAAGTGGTAAAATGGGGCAAAACTCACTTAACAAATGTCTCACTCAGCAACATAAATTTTGGACTCAATTGTGGTTGTAAGTTGAGAACCACCTGTATTATCTTTTAAGAGGAAAATATTTAAAGCAGCATACATTAATTTGCTAGGCTAATGTGCCCAAGAGTTGATACAGGCACAGTCAAATTTGGTAGTCATCAAAGGCTCCATAAACCTCTTCTTTTTTATTTTCATGGGCCATCAGAAAACAAAGCCTTGGTAAGCACAGTACATGCTGGTAGGCTGAATTCATTTTGATGAGTCATTAACTATATAGTCTTTTGTAGTTTCCAGATCATAGGAATATGGACACCGAAAGCAAATGGAAAGAGGAGACAACCCCGTTCCCCTACTTGAAATAATTATTCATCACTTCTATACAATTTTAATCAAATGGAGATACATATGAAGTCTTACATTGATTCACATTGATTTAAAATCCCGCATTGATTTCAGACTATGTTGTGGATCTGTTTTATCTTATCATTCCAGATGGTTCATTTCATCTAATTAAATAATCCAGTGAAAAGTATGTGAACCATGTTCTTTCCTGCTTGGTGTCTCTGCTTAGGATTTCATGATCCCATGAATCTCATTTCCCAGACATAATGGGGGGGAAAGGGCAAAGAACTGAAAAAAACAGATCCAAAGGCAAGGCAAGAGAATTAAGCTGAAGAAGATAAGCTTGGATGCCATAACTTGGAAGAATGCAATGTTTGGAATACTTTTAGCAGTTCCAGTGATAAAGACCTTAACAACCATCTTGGCAAAGGGGGGAAAAACAGTTGCATATGATATAGCAAACAAAAAGAGATTTTGCCTTTGACTTCCTCACGAAAGCTACATATAGTTTTGTGATGTTTGAAAAACCACACACAGGCAAGCTGGGAGAAGAGGAAGGGGCATAATTTTTCCCTTACACCTGCAGGAGATCTAAAAAGTCTACATACCCCTGTTAGAATGCCAGGTTTTTGAGATGTAAAAATAAGTCAGATCAAGATTGTCAGAATTTTCATTTCATTTCAGAAATTTCCCCCCACCTTTAATACAATATACAAACTGTACAATTCAATTGAAAGACAAACTGAAATCTTTTGGGGGGAGGGGAATGACAATAAAAGCATACAATAGTGTAGTTGCATAAGTGTGCACACCCCCTTAAAATAATACTTTGTTGAATCACTTTTTGATTTTATGACATCATTTGATCTTTTAAGACAGGAGCCTATTAGCATGGCCCATCTTGCCTTGGGAATCTTTGCCCACTCTTCCTCGCAAAAGCACTCCAAATCTATCAGTTTGCAAAGGCATCTCCTGTGCTCAGCTCTCTTCAGGTTTTCTCACAAATTTTCAGTTGGATTCAGGTCCAGGGTCTGTCTGGGTCATTCCAAAACTTTAATCTTCCTCTGGTGAAGCCATTCTTTTGTTGATTTGGGGATATGCTTTGGGTAATTGTCATGTTGAAAGGTGAAATTCCTCCTCATTTTCAGCATTTTAGCAGAGGCATGAAGGTTTTCCACCAAAACTGACAAATATTTGGAACTGTTTATCATTCCCTCCCACCTTGACTGAAGTCCCAGTTCCAGCTGAAGAAAAGCAGCCCCAAAGCATAAAGGTGCCACCATCACTGTGGATATGGCGTACTTTTGATGATATGCAGCATTGTTTTTGCATGAGAGGTACTGTCAA
>NW_015387894.1:66603-88674 GCF_001527695.2 Protobothrops mucrosquamatus | reverse complement strand
GAAGAGCCCAATTCTGCCTACAATGGAAGACTGGAGATTGAAAGTTTCGAATCTTGCTGAAATGGCAAAGATTTCGGCTTATTTGAAGAATTACTCGAATGAACAATTTTTATCAATATGGAGAAGATGGATTGTTTATATTCAAAAGAAGCACAGAGTGGTAGAATATAACTTAGGTTTTTAGATTTTTTTTTTATTTTGTTTATTCTTTCTATCTTTTCATGTAGATTAAGATATTTTGTGGAGTTAGAGATATTAGTATTTGTTTATTTATATATGAATATTATCCTGGGATTAGGTTTGGGAAGTCCGGGGGGTGGGTGGGGGATTTTACTTGTTTTTGTGTTTATCTATGTTTATGATTGTTTTTTATGATGAAAAAATAATAAAATTTCTTTGGAAAAAAAAAGACGAACTGGACTGATCTTCTCCCTTTTGCGGAGGTGGCGTACAATAATTCTGTGCACAGCAGCACCGGTTACACACCTTTCAGAGTGGCCACGGGAAAAGAGTTCAACCCAATACCTGAATATCCTCAGATGCCCTCAGCTTCCCAGACACTTGACCAGTGGGTGAAGGGGTGGGAAGGAGTTTGGAGAAACACAAAAGCTGCTTTAAAAAAGACTTTTGAAACCTATAAAAAGCAGGCTGATAAAAAGAGGGTTCCCCAAAGAACATTCCAAGTTGGGGAAAAGGTTTATTTGTCGACTAAATATCTGCGCCTCAAGTTGCCCAGCAAGAAATTGGGACCAAAGTTCCTGGGGCCTTTCCCCATAGTAAGGATCATCAACCCGGTTACCGTAGAGCTAAAACTCCCTAAACTTTTAGGGAAAATTCACCCAGTTTTCCATTGTAGCTTGTTGAAGCCATATTGGGGCTCCACGTTAAGACCTCCTCCGAAGAAGGCACCTGGGCCCCTCGTGGTTGCGAGGCAGACCCATTATGAAGTAAAGCATATTCTGGACTCTAGAATTTTTAGAGGGAAATTGCAGTATCTAATACAATGGAAGGGATACCCATTGTCCGAAGCCACCTGGGTGAAATCCAGTGAAGTAAAGGCTAATAGATTGGTCAAAAGGTTTCATATGAAACACCCCAACAAACCGAAAGATGACCCTTAACATATGCTTTGGTTTGCTTTACAGGATCGGTCCTTTTTGCAAGGGGGGCCGGATGTCAACGCTGCAAATACTGTATATTCTTGCTTTGACAATGTGCAGAACTGTCTGGTATATATATATATATAGTTAAACCAGCAACTAGAAGAGAGGGAGGAGCATAGGGATAGCCCGGGAGAAAGAAACCGGAAGTAAATCACATCTTTCAAGTTGATTGGAAGATGTGAACCATGACCCTACAATAAGGGAGTGGACAATGTCTGGAATGCTAGGCGTACCGGAAGATAAGCAGTTCTAAGCATTCCTCCATGCCGTGCNTCAAGTTGATTGGAAGATGTGAACCATGACCCTACAATAAGGGAGTGGCAATGTCTGGAATGCTAGGCGTACCGAAAGATAAGCAGTTCTAAGCATTCCTCCATGCCGTGCTGATGTGTTTTAACATTAATAAAAGCTTTTAGGAGAAAACATGCCTGAAAGTCCTTTTAAGTGTTTCATTACTCAGACACATGACAGGTACTTTATATGGGTTTGATTAGAGTCACTTTAATTGATGGCAGGTGTCTGCTGACCACTATTTACCATCAGTTTGAGTGTGATTGGTTAATTCTGAACTCAGCCATCTCTGTTTATAAGAGGGTGTGCACACTTCTGCAACCATGTTATTGTACATTTTTTATTATTTCCCCCCTAAAAGATTTCAGTTTGTTTTTCAGCTGAATTGTACAGCTTATATGTTATAAGTGGAAAAAATTCTGAGGTGATTTATCTTGGTCTGATCTTTTTATGTCTCAAACATTTTGCATTTTAACAACATGTGTAGACTTTTTATATCCATTGCAATTAGCTATTAGAATGGAAAATTTCCAATGAGAAACCATTTATTGCATATCCTGTAAGCCCCAAGTCTATTAAGCACAAAGCCTATCCCATACAATTCCATACTGGAATTTTCCAGTAGCCTATTAAGAACAATAATATTAGGACCACCAAAATAAATCTTTCTCACTCACTCATGTGAGTGTGTGCATGTGCATGGATTTGGGAGGTTTTCTTTTTTGATCCAACAAGTCCAAATTCACTTTTTAATTCCAAGAGGTTTTTTTTCATCTTGTTCCAGGTGATGGTTTGAATTTGGAAATCTAAAACAGATCCTTGGCTTCAAGATTATTCTTCTCAATAAAAGATGAGCATCTAAATGCTGGAGAAAAAATGAAATCCAGTATGCAGATTGATGCAACACTGTGTTCCAAAGATTTAATCTTAAAACAAGTAATGTTCTTTTTGCGTGAAAAATGGTAATATATTCAAGTTGCCTGGAATCTTTGCTGGCCTCAGGATCAAAGAACGCAAGCTATCTCTCAAAAGGAGATATGTGCCATGTGAAAATGGACAAGATCAAGAACTGCACCACAGCTGCACTGAGAGAGCTTATAATTTTATATATAAGTAGTTTTGGGGGCTCACGTAGAAACCAATAATTGGTTTTCATTCTGTGCATATTCTCCATTCCACAAGTCAAAATTCAGCTAAGGGTAGTTCAAGGATGGGAAAGCACATACATGACATTCTTAGTTGCTTTTTATTCTGAACATGTCATCGTTGCTCTCATTAATATTTCAGCTGTGTTTTGTTGTTAGTCGTTTATTAAAGTGTAAGCCTTTAACCTTTAAGATATTTTCAGAGGGCTTCTTGCACAACTATCCAGGAAGCATTGTACAGCTTGCGTTTCTTTTTGACTTAATGAATGTTTAAAGGAAAGTGTAAAAAAACCCGAAAAGAACCAATGTTGAGAAAACATCAGAGGGTTCTACGCAGAAAGGAACATTCATTTCCTGTAAAATTCCATGACCGGGACAAGAATGATTGCATAATCAAGGCCTAATTTGAAAGCATCTTTAGCCAACTTTTTTTATCTGCACAAAATTGCATTGGGAATATCTGAGGATCATGAAATATTTATCCAAAATTAGCCTTTGGAATGTGCATCTATCTGAACACACTCAAGATTTGTGGGACATCTAGAAAGTATCATTGTCAGAGCATTCTCTCACATAATTAAATATGTAATTGGGAAAATTTAAAAAAAATACATTTTCTATATACCACTGTGATGCAAGCTATCTGCTGGAAACTAGCAAATTGGTATTAAGATCCATAGCCGCATATATATGTCAGAGAAGTTGACAGTGAAACCTGTATAAGTTAGAGAGCTGAAAAAACTGCTTAAAATATCAGCAACAGGTTCAGTAGCTGAATTTGGCCACCAACGTTAGCATGTTAAGAAAAAATATGATCTTATGTGCTTCCCTCAGCTCTTCTGACAGAGAAGAGTGTTTGAGTGTTTTAGGAATTTTGTTTACTTGTATCTTCTTCAGGTTTTACTGACTTGTATCTTATTTGATCATATGAATCGAATAAACAGTGTGGCTAACTTTAACTTTCTCCAAGGCAAAGAATGTGGCTAATAACCTGGAACTCTGGGTATAAGATTAGCCCAATCTTTGACCATTGGCTAATTAAGACTGACTGGAATTTGAGCACAACCAAGTTTCCTCAGTTCTGTAGGGTTCAAATGACACGAAAGGAATTGAAATTCATTACAGTGAAAACTCCCAATATCTTTTTGCAACTGAGGAAAGAAGAGCACTTGAGGGGGCAGCCAGGATTGTATTATCGTACAAAAGTATAGTTTAGTGAAGTAAAAGTAAAAGTTTTATTTTCAGGTCAAGATCCTAGATAGCTTCCTGGGGATTTCCTACAGAAAGCATGGCAGATACTGATAGACCCACAGTCAAAGTGAGTGAAGCCGTCTTTCAAGCATGAACTTTTTATATACCTCTTGCTTTGTGCATAAAGAAAGAAGCAGTATTTAATAATGACTAAGTGGTTTTTCAACAATTTGGATTTCTACCATAAAGTGGAGCACCTAGAGGGTTTGTTGGTCTTCTTCAAACTTTGCTTGAAATTGACTCTAAACATCTGCTTACTTGTTTATATGTACCTACAAGACACTTGTTATAACTATCTTCCGCAGCTTCTTCCAACCTGATGCCTTCCAACAATGGATGATCTTCCTCATATTAACAAGACTGGAAAAGGGCGTAACAATTGCCAACCAAAACTGAGCAAGAGTGGCTAAATCAATTGAACCAATTCTGGTAAAGAACTGATATATGAAAGCCAGATTCCAGTCAGAACTCCCTTAAAGCCCCGTTTTACGGTAGACTGTATAAACAATCTTTCACATTAAAACCCTCAAACTGCTAGAATAAATCTTGGCTTTTTCACATAGCCATAATTTCACATGGTACTTTCAAGGGCAGGTTATCAGAAAAGAAAAAGAATAGCCCCCTAATAGGTCTCTGCAAGTTAATTTAAACATCTCCAGATGAATGGCCAAATAGATGGAGATTCAAAAGACCTCTAATTGCTTGTTTGCAGTTTGACTGCTAACCAGAGTAGCTAATATGAACAAGATAGACAGATGATTCAGTCTTGTATAAAGCAGCATCTTGTGTTCTGGATCATCTTTTGTGACTTTTTTCCCTGGCCCTGCCCAGGATGTTAGTATTTATAACATAAAGAGGTAATCTTGCGAATTTCCCTCTCATTGAGTTTTTTTTTCTTTGTTTTTTTAAAGACTGGGTAGGAAGGGAGTAGAATGAAATGAAGTTGGCAAATCATCAGTTGTCGTCACCTTGAGTGTGTTGGGAAGTGTATGAAAACAATGACATTTATCACAAGCTATTAAGCTTGTTCACCTTGATTTATGGCCAACCTTGCTCTGCAAAAATATATTCCATGATTTTAGGGCTTGTGAATGACCTAAAGATGATAACCTCAAGCTCCTTTCAGAGATTGGAGGCTACAGCAATATACTCCAAAGTACAATGACAGGAATTAAACTAGTGTGGAGCGGAGTATCTATTTCCCCACATATACACAGGGGAATATTACGGGAAGTACAATGATGTCCTTTGTACTATATTTATAACTGGTGTGAGACCCACCCTTACTTTGTTGAAAATACTGTTACACTTTTACTACACCACAAAACACCACACACATTCAAAATGCAGTACAATACATTTTTAATGTGTAGTACAACAGTTCATGCATTTGCTCATAGAGCCAAACCATTGACCCAATTGACTAAGAAGGTAGTTAAATTTGCTTGGACTCCAATATACCAATCAGCCTTAGAAGAGTTAAAGCAACTTTTTGCTTCCCAGCCTCTCCTTCAGCACCCAGACACATCTGGATTTATTGTCTAGACAGATGCTTCAGATGTAGCCACTGGAAACGTTCTCTTGCAAGAAAAAAGGGAGACAACAGCCTTCTTCCATGCACTTTCTGCTCCAGAGCCCTGACAGCTCCAAAACACAATTATGACATCTTTAATTAAAAAAACCTCCTTGTCGTTAAATCAGCATTCCAGCACTGAAGACACTTCCTAGAAGACACACACTTTCCTATAGAGGTTAACACTGATCACAAGAATCTACACACCCTGTCACAAACCAAGCTGCTTTTGCCCAGACAAGCAGTTGGAGCCAATTCTTCTCACATTTTGATTTTTACATTAAGTACATCCCAGGCTCCAAGAACTTAAAAGTCAGATGCGCTATCCCGCAAACCAGAATATTCCCTTGTTCAGCAGATTCCAGCACCAACAATAATCCTGCAACCTTCCAATTTTCAGTTTCACCAATCACCACCAGCCACTGAGAGGTTGGGAGCTGCCCAACTGCACCAGGACTTAATCACCAGGATAAAGGAACAGCGACAACAAGATCACTTCTCACAGGCCAGGATAGATTACTTCAAGGAGACCCCAGCAAATACTGTAACCCTGTTCATGATGGAGGGAGATGCCCTGGAACACAGAGGCAGAATAGTAGTTTCCCCCCCCCCCATGCAGGGAAGAGGTACTGCAGTTTTGCCATTATAACCAAACAGCAGGGCATGGTGGTGTGTTTAAAACCCTGCACAGAACCTTAAGAAACTAGGATGGCTGCAGGGAATGTGTGGCTTCTTGAAACTTGATCAGGAGAGCCAAACCACTCCATCAGAAGCTGTAGGACTTTTGCAACAACTACCTATGCCCACCCACCCCCCCTCTGGCTATGGTGTCTCTGGATTTTATTACTGCTTTACTCTCTGTCCAAGTTTTCACTGCCATATTAGTGATGGTAGATCTTTTCACCAAGATGGCCCATTTCATACCCTATAAGGGATTGCCTAATGTCGAAGACACAGCCCAACTTTTTCTAGACCACGTCTTTTGCTATCATGGCATGGTCTCAGAGCTCACGTCAGACAGAGGAGCACAATTCCAATCTAGATTTTGGAAAGCACTTTTTCAGTTACTAAACATCAAGGTCAACCACTCCTAAGCCCATCAACCAGCTACAAATGGGAAGGCTGAGAAGACCAACCAGCTCCTCCAACAGTATCTGAAGTGCTATGGCACCTACAGCCAAGATAGCTGGCCATTGTTACTGCCACTCACAAAAATCTTTTACAACAATTCACTACACTCATAATCTTCAGTGACACAATTTTACGCCATCTATGGCACATACCCCAAGTGTTGCCAGACCATTTTGTTCTATGGTTCCAGGGGCTCTCGACTTCTTACAAGTGCAACTTGCAGCCCAAGACCTGTTGAAACACAACTTGACCAAATGAAATAGACTTACAAAAAGGCAACAGATGCACATTGCCAGGAAAGTCCATCCATAGCAGTAAAAGACAAAGTTTGGCTCTCTACTAGGTTCTTAGCCACTTCAAGGCTTTACAAGAAGCTAGATGCTAAGTTTGTGGGCCCGTTTGAAGTTCTCCAACAAATCAACCCTGTGGCCTTCCACCCTCAATTGCCTGTTTCAGTGAAGGTGCATCCAGCCTTTCACCGAGCATTACTTGCCAAAGATGCCTCCCCAAGCACAATAAGATCCCAGCAACACCCTGCACTGACAGTCATATTAGAAGGGGAACCAGAATATGAGGTGGAAGAAATTTTAGACTCTAGGAAAAGAGGCAAGGGCATCCAGTACTTGATTCATTAGAAGGGCTACCCAGTTTCTGATTGCTCCTTGGAGAACAGTATGTTCATGCTCCCAATTTGGTTTGTCAGTTCCACCAGCATTTTCCTGATAAGCCAAGGCCGACCAAACTACCAATACCCTGCCCAGTTTGGCCTGAGGAACCTGTCTAATGTCTATGGAGATTCTCAGTCATTCAGGTCATGGTTGTCCCAAAGGTGCTTTTTCAAGAGGCAACTGGACTTTTTTGTTTTTCTCCGAGGACATTTTGTTTCTCAGCCAAGAAGCTTCTTCGGCTCTGTTCTTCAGAGCTGAAGAAACTTCTTGGATGAGAAGCGAAATGTCTTCAGAGAAAAAGAAGAAAGTCCAGTTGCCTCTTGAAAAAACACCTTTGGGACAACCTGTCAAATGGCTTTACTGAAATTCTTAAAGATATGTAAAATGTCTGTCCATGCTGTGATGGGCCCTTCAAAGAGGCACATCCTCAGCTTGTGCTACATACATTGTATGACAATCCCACTAAAATGACTTTTTCTAACCCCGTCTCGGGTCTATGTGAAACAATCTTGCTAACATTTTACATTTATCTCCATGGAATGAATAGTTTCTGGCCTCACTGCAACACAATTCCCCTAAGATTAATCTTAGTGACAGTCAAAAGCAATTAGCAACTTCATGATGAAGCCAAAAATCATTTACTGGGCCAGACCACACCAAAATCTTCTATGTTGAGATGAGACATGAGAGTTGGGTTATGATTCTTCTTTTGTGTTCGAATACAATTGTAGCAATTGATTAATCAGTGTGACTTTCAGAACTGAACTAATGACTTGAACAGAGAAAATTTCCCCTTATTAAATTGTTTCTGAGTAAAAGCCAAACCACAAAGTTTTTATTTGGGTTCTTTACTCTAAGATACATGGATCTGGATACAGTCAGTGTTGGACCGATGAGAAATTTCGATAACCCCTCTGCAAAAATGCCAGACTTTGATTTGAAGAAGTAGTGATAAAATGTGTTTTCCAAATATTATCCAGTTTAGCCTTTTAAGGTGATGCATGCCAGATGTATTTTAGTTCAATTCCAAATACTATTTATTTATGAGATGAACGAACAGGCTGACTGGGAATTGTAATCAAGACATTCAAGGAAAGCTGCCTTGTGTATCTAAAAGGAAAACAATCCTTGGGTTGAGTGTGATTCCTAGTGACTAACTGGATACATCTACCGGTAAGTAATTTTCTTGCAACAATATGGAAATTATTTACAATTCCTTTCCTTGTGACTGTCTTTTTCCCCCCTCTCTAAATTTTAGGCCTTGTATTTCCAGTGCTCTGTCATTCAGACAATGACTAGTTAAACCCTCCTTTTTTGGGGGGGGCAGGTTGCCTCCAAATGATTGTTGACTCCTGGCAATTATCTGGACAAGTTTCTGTAATTTATTTGGCACGTTTTTCAGAAATGGTTTAACATTGCCTCCTTTCTAGGGCTGAGAGAGAGTAACTGGCTCAGATGGCTTTGTGCCTAAAGTGGAATTAAACTCACAGTCTCCCCATTTCTAACCTGGTGCTACTACTACACCAAATTGGCTCTCTGAACACCCACCCCCTTAATTTTATTTTTTTTTCAAAATCCATCAGGGTGAATTAGGTGCACCCACTTCCTGCTGCGTTATTTCCATACCTGTAGAGAAAGAGTTTTGAGTTATGGATTTAGTCTTTATTTATTTTAAAAATGTATATGGCCGTCCATCTTAAAACACGCCTCTGAGTGGCTCACAACAGTAATAAAGGTATCAATGATAATACCATACAATCATAAAAATGAAATTAAAACCTAAACTTAAAAATTCCTTCAAGAACTTTTAAAAAAAAGCCCCTGGCACTTCAGTCATCTGCTAAATATCTCAAAAGCTATCCTTAGGCTCCCTGCCCAGTGCCTGGATGAAGAACCAAGTCTTTATGGTCTTCTGGAAAGCTAAAAGGGTTGGGGACCTGCACAAAGAGAGGCAGTTATGGAAAAGGCCAGCTTTTAAGATCCCACTAGATCAGGGGTAGGCAACCTTGGCTCTTTTATGACTCGTGGACTTCAGCTCCCAGAATTCCTGAGCCAGCATGGCTCAGCTTGGAAACCTCTCCCTTTCCCCTCAGCATGGCTGGCTCAGGAATTCTGGGAGTTGACGTCCACGAGTCATAAAAGAGCCAAGGTTGCCTACCACTGCACTAGATGCAGATAGTTCAGACACAAGGAAGTTTCTTCCTGGAGATAAAACCCCAATACTCAAGTAGATGGTTGGAACAGAATAGAATATTCTTTAGAATAGAATATTCTTTATTGCCAAGTGTGATTGGACACACAAGGAATTTGTCTCCTGTGCATAAGCTCTCAGTATACATACAAGCAGCAAAGTGATAAATAATAAATCATAATCTCTGGCTAATCTCTCTTCTCCAGAGTGCGTGGGTGGAACAAAGTTGAGATTCAAGTGAAACATAAACAGCCTAAAAATTGATGGCATGAGCTTGCTCTACAAGCCCTTGGAATGAACGATCACTAGAAAGAAAGAAACTTCTGCCCTTTGGTGTTTTCCTGAGGAGAAAGTATCAGTAAGCTTCATCCTTTATACAGTACTTCTGCATAAAAGATTCTTATTGCTACTTTGTTCTCATTGTTCAAATATTGGGATAGGCCAGGGGTAGGCACTTATATCCTGGAGCTGTGATTTTTGAGCAAATAAAAGCATATCTACATGTATGTATTGAAGTACAGTGTGTACATATATTTATATTAGTTGGTATGTGTTCTTAAGAAACTTCAGTATAATCACTGCTCCTTAAAAACGTTGGAAAGTCATTCAAAGCTCAGCCTGCTTCAGACCACAATTCCCACAATGCTAGAAAAGAGAAAACAGACTTATGACACAGAAATATTCTGTGAAGTTACTGACTTTTGGAATACTCTAAAACAGCCTTCTCTAGATTGGATTTCTGAATCACAACTCCCAGCAAGCCATCGTCCTCAGCAATCTTGGAATCAGACTACAAGCCATTGCAATCCATGTTGCTGAGGATGATGGAAATTGTAGCACATGCACACACATGTGCACATACACACAGAGAAAGAACCAGAATGAGAAAGGCCCCTACCCCACAATATCAGCCTCTGGGATATTTGGATGCATACCAATAAAGCTTTAGGGTTTCTTTAATATCAGGAATATGTTTGAAACGTTGTTTCAGGTTTTGAGATTTTAGGTACTCTTGCTTCTTGGTTGAACCACTATCTTCTTAAGGAAGATGTTGCACTATATCTTCAGCTATAGCAGTTGAGAGAGCCAACCTGATTAAGTGAGGGAAAGGATTGAGAAGGAAATGGCTCCTTTTCACATTTCCCCTTTAAAATTGGACAGTCATGCTTTGATTGAGGTGGCACAGTGGTTAGAATGCAGTACTGCAGGCTATTTCTGCTGGCTGCTGGCAGTTCGACAGTTCGATTTTCACCGGCTCAAGGTTGACTCAGTCTTCCATCCTTCCAAGGTCGGTAAAATGAGGACCCAGATTGTTGGGGGCAATATGCTGACTCTGTAAACAGAGAGGGCTGTAAAGCACTGTGAAGTGGTATATAAGTCTAAGTGCTATTGCTATTGCTGTTGATTCCTCCTCCCATGGCACTCATGAGTGATACCATCTAAAGTCATTTCCGAGTGGACTAGTATAAAAAAAGTGTATGTTCCTTCATAAGACACTCTTCCAGAAAAACATCAAGTAGGAAACTAAACTCTAATGCTTTGTTACCCATTATCTTGGAAGTAAAGCTAGTTGACTCTGGTACGCATGACCATCTGTATGTTTTGTGAAGATTTGGAGACATAGGCAAAAGCTTCTTTCCTTTGATCATTAGCCAACCTCCACCACAGCCATTTCTATTTCAGTGTTTGTCTTCTCCATTCAGGTTTTGTTTCCTGAGCTCCTTTCAAACTTATTTGAAGTAGGACAGACAGAGAGGAAGCTAACCACCAGATTGCCAGAACATAAGTGAGTGGTCAGATGAGGAGACCCGAATTCATTGGTAGCCTCACACTGCAATGAGCAAAGGCACACATTCAACTTTGCAACTACTAAGATTGTTGGACGAGCAGGCACAAAAACAGCCAGGGAAGTGATTGAAGCCTGGAAAATAGGCCCCTCATCAATCAACAGGAGTGCTGATTTACCACCAGCTTATCAACTACTTAGAAGGTGAGGACTGGGCAGCACAAACAAATGACAGCTAACAACTTAAAAGCCAGCCATCAACACACCCCAATCAGCATCTAAAAAGCCATATACAACAGGCACCATATAAATACCATACACAGAATAGCACACCCTGTGCTAGAGAGAAGTTCCCTGAAAATGGGCTCCAACATAAATCCAAAAGCTCGGAAAACAAAACTTCTGGTCCCAGTGACCAATCCAGATTGGATCCTGCAGCATTATCATGGGACACATATATCCCCTTTCATTTGTGAATAATCAGGGATGTTGAATTGGATTCTTGTTGCTTTTTTGCTCGTTTCCATGCACTTGTCATTTGCTCTCCTCTTCCTTTGCTTAAGTAAGATTCTGGTCACATAACAGTGAAGACATTTCAGTTCTCTTACTCTTCTGCACTGAGCCAGAGGTCTTATCATGTTAGACTCTACCTCCTTCCTTTCTGAGACTGTTTCTGTTTTGGTTCCTTCTCATATCTTTCTTCCATTGTTTTACCTTTGGAGATTCTAAATGATGTAAGAGAGGAAAGATAGAAAAAAGTCAGCCAGGATAATCCTAGGCAGGGTTCCCATGTCAAGTTTCTCATTACTGCTGCAGTTCCCTGATTAATGAGATTTTGCTTTTCTCACTGGCGCTTTGGAATGCTAAAATTGTTTGGCTGCAAAGTCCGAGTTGCAAACCAATAATCTTGACAACGGGACAGCAAAAGTGACAGCAGATTGTTTCCTCCTTATTCAAGGATGGGGAGATAATATTTGAACAGAGTACAGGGGAAAGGCCATAAATTGCCTTAATGTAGTGATATTCCTGTCATTTGGATGATGCCATTTAAAGATGGATCTGTGATTCCTTTTGACTGCTCTTAGACCTATCAGGAGATCTGCAAGGGAGAGAAAAGTATACGCTGTGGCTTGCTAAAGCAGTAAATCTCAGCCCTGTTTGTGTGGCCAGAAAGAAGAAACATTTCCCATAAAAGCTCTGGAGAAGAGAAGCAAAGAAGTGACATGAAACAGCCCTAAGGCTGAATTGACATGGTAGTCAAACTTCAACCTATCCAGCTTGAACTGAGTACAATTTCAGCCATAGTGAAGGATAACATAGGGATGCTTTATTACCCTAAAAGACTTTTTCAAAGCACTCAGCATTTGACAAACGGCATCTTATGTTGTATAGTCCCATCAATTTTGTTACTCTTCCTGACCCTTTGGAACTAAAGATTACTTGTTCTGAGTTGTCAAGAGACTTAAAGAGAGGGGTTGGGGGAAGAAAAAGGCAAACAGTTCCCTATTGTTCCAACTACTCCTGTAGCTGGAATTCAAGCCTGGGCAGGAGAGGCTCATGGAAGTTCTCAGGGTGGAAAAGAAGTTGCCTAGGAAATAGTTGCACCCTTTTCTGTTCCTGGCTGCTACAGGAATGACTCTCTCTTTTCTCCAGCCTTGAAGAACCAGCAGGTGACATGTTCTTGTTACCATTAATCAGAATACCTCAGAAGCCTTCTTCTGCTCCCTTGCTTGCTATTGTTGCTTTCATCACTTCCACCAGACTCCAGCTATGCAATGCTTTATCATCTATAAAGATCACTCAACTCAAGCTTAACTCCAGTTGACTACATGTTGTAGGAGTAACATGGAAGCAGCTTGCCATTGCCTTCTTTTTCAGCTTTCCACCTTAGCCTATTGCAGTGATGGCGAACCTTTTAGAGACCGAGTGCCCAAAAACTGGCCCCGCCCCCACTCCACCCCCTGCCCTGCCCCATTCCGCCCCCCCATCCCCCACCCCGCCTGCCTTCAGGGCCACTCACCACCTCCAGGGCCCACCGCAGATCGCCCAGGCAGCCCAGCAGCGCTATGGCAGTCACGCCCTCTGCCCGCACCCTGCAGCATCAACTGTGCACGATGGGGTGTGAGGGCAGAGTCTTGTCTATGCTGCCTGGCTGCCATGTCCTTGGCTGCACTGCTCCGCGTGGGCCACTGTCAGGGGCGACTCTCCTTCAGGGGGGCTGCTGGAGAGGAGGGGATCACAGGGGGAGGCAAGGCTGGGGCAACGGCACGTGTGCCCACAGAGAGGGCTCCAAGTGCCGCCTCTGGCACCCGTGCCATAGGTTCGCCACCACTGGCCTATTGCCTTTCCTGATGGTTCCCCATCCAAGCACTTAATAGGTCTGACCCAAATTAGCTTTTTCCAGCCAAGTTGAATTTAACTGCAGAGAAAAACATACTGAGACTGGAAAATATGGAGGAAGTGATGTTAGTAAATGAGGAACAGTAAGTCACATACACCCCCAAATTGATTTATCTCCATCAGGATCCAGTTAATTGGGGGTATCCTGGCATTTTTTTTATGAAGCAGCAGTTGTCAAAATCCAGCTTTCATCTTTTGACTGGACTTGGAAAATGCAGTTTATTATATTCCACTTTTTTATTTGGTAATATTTGAAGTATCTCACAGGACAAGTAATAAACATAGCATATAATAATAGAATTGCCATTTTAAAATACAGTTAAATACTAGTAGAAACAATAATGCAGATGGACAAGAAGACATTTCCATATTGGTGGTAGATCTAGAAAAGGAAATAAGAAATTGAAAGATAAAATCCATAAGGTAAGAAGCTAAAGCAAAATATTACTATAGAGTTAGGAGAGGGATTAATCCAAGAATATGCTGCCGAACCATGAATGTTACAACTGTTTATGTCAATCTGACAATTCTGGGAACCTCAGAATCAATTAGGATCAGCCAAAGATGGT
Source organism: Protobothrops mucrosquamatus (assembly GCF_001527695.2). Classification (NCBI taxonomy): domain Eukaryota; kingdom Metazoa; phylum Chordata; class Lepidosauria; order Squamata; family Viperidae; genus Protobothrops; species Protobothrops mucrosquamatus. The sequence goes on along the minus strand of NW_015387894.1, from coordinate 74,506 downwards.
TTGCTATCTGAAACGAAGGACAAAATGTTTTCCCCAGTTGCATGCACAGAAGCTGGTTGGGTTGGCAGCACACATCAGATATGTGTGTGGTCTGTACATATCTGATCTTCAGTGCCATGTCTGTTCTTCCTTGTTTCCTGGTATCTAATGTTTGTGCCAACTACTTTGCTCAGATATACCTAATAAAAGAGATGTTCTGGATCTTAAATACATCTTGTGGGAAATTGTCAGATTTGGGGGACTTACACTTCTGAACAGTTTGCGTAACATAATAATGAGAATTCGGGTTCAGGCTAGAAATAGAATAAAGGAAGTATAAGGACTTTGGAGAAATCACATGTAGTAGTGAAACAGCAATAACTACATTCACTCCACTTTAAATGTTGAGGTTCTGGGATTGGGAACATGTGATTGGACCAAGCATAACTAAACCAATGCAGACAGAGGGGAAGAACATCTCTTCTTTAATGTCCAAGTGGGTGCTATAACAACAACAACCACAACAACAACAACAACAATAATAATAATAATAATAAACAACTGACTTTCTGTGTCAGAGGCTCCTGTTCATCCAGTTTGATTATCCACCATAATATAAGTAGAATTGGTAATTTTGATCTACATTGCTCAATTGATGCTTTACTAACCTGAGTACAGAATAACTTTAGGTATATTGCTATCTATTAGGAAGTCTAATAATCTTCCTTTTAATGCCTGACCAGATCTATAAAAACTGAGAGATCTGTTTCTAATTCTATCAAACCATGGTTAAGCATGGCTTAACCTGTAAAGCATGATGTGTGAATGCTGCCTGAATATCAGTTGCAGTATGTCGACCAACTCTGGGCAGTTAAAGGTGATTTCCAGCATCTGCAGACCTGCTCCAGCAGTTAGTGCTTTCATTGGGCATACTATGGAATTGGATGAGCCAATACTTGTAAGAGGTCTTTGTTGGAAGAGCATTATTTTGGAGGTGACCAAAATGCTGCCTGGATGTACAACCAAGTGTTAAGCTTAAATTAAAATGGATGCTGCTGAACAATGCTGAACGTTGACTAGGGAACCAGCCCAAGTTAATCTGTACAACAAAATGCACCGAGGCTTTTTCATCACTGTCTTTATCTTTTCCAAAAAGCTCTATTATATGGATCACATCTTTGTTCCGCTAAGCATATTTATCTTTGGTTTCCACATAAATGGCTATGAAAAGCAGAAAGGCTACAGTTGAAACGTACATCTGCTTCAAACTTTTCCATACTAGTGAAGTAATGTAAACAGAGTAATGTAAAGCAAAAACCCAGACAATGGCCTTTGCCTTACAGACAAAGAAAAGGCAACAGAACAACCCCCTAGTTGGTGATGGAATCAGTTCCCTGACGTACATAGTTCAAAGCTGCTACTAATCTTCTTTTGGGTAAGCTTTTGCTATAGATGGAGCATTTCAAGCTGACATTCAATAACACATAAAGGATCAAGTCACAGGAATTCAGAAAAATGACCAGATACCGAGTTTGCCCTATATATGATTGGTATGTGAAATAGAGAAATCAGCGTGGCTATGTCTCCACTTGCAGGTTTATAGGGCAGAGATTTGTGTCATCTTGTCCATTCTGATATCAAAGTCAGTCAGGCTTGGTTCCTGTGGTAGTGAGCCTCAGGGATTAAGATAAAAATATAGATAGTTTGGTTTGTTTCTTTTTTACAATTGGAAAACTATGAAAAATCTAAGAAAGTATTAACTATTATAGAAATATTACTTCATTCTTTTCTGACAAAATAAGTTTCTTAACATTTCAGTGAGGTTGTTCAATTGCACTTTTTACAAATCATTTCTGAGTGTTTCTATTATTTGGTCTTAAATGCTAATATATTTTACTATGCATTATCCCCTAGCAAAAGAGACATTTTCTTCTTTTAGCATTGTCTTACAAATGTTTCCTCAGAACTAAATTTCTCTGAGTTTAATGGGATTCAATCCTATGTACTGTAATTGTGCAGAAGATTGAAACTTAGTTGTATTGTAAAATTGTAACTGCAGTCATTTCTTTCGGGGTGTACATTTTTAGTTAGTTCTTTTTTTAAAAAAAATAGTTATAACTAAATATTTATAAAATCTGCCAAGTTAACTAGCAGTGAATGACAAAAAATTTTGAACTGGATCCAGGCCTAGTGAATTTATACAACTTAAGTCTTACTGAAGGGAGTGGGTGCTTTGTGTATCATCTCGTCTGAAGAATTCTACCGTACGAAAAGCTTGTTTGCTATTTTGTGACATATTAATAGTTCTTAGTAATAGACAAGGTCTATCACTTTTAGTGATGCAATAAAGCCACCTTTAATTTTAATGAGCCTTGAATAAATGTTTAATTTTGCATGGATTGTGTCCTTCCTTTGATTACAAAAGTTACTTCAATATAGCAATAGCACTTAGACTTATATATTGCTTCACAGTGCTCTAAGCCAGAGGTCCCCAACTTTTGGGGCACCAGGGACCGGTTCCGTGGAGAGAGGTTTTTCGGTGAACGGGAGGGTGCGTGGTTTTGTTGTTGCCTGCATCCCGTGGATGGGGCTTTGCTTCTTTGTGCAGACCGGTTGCTGGCATGCCGTGGACCGGTACTGGTCCATGGCCCGGGGGTTGGGGACCCCTGCTCTAAGTGGTTTACAGAATCAGCATATTGTCCCCAACAATCTGGGTCCTCATTTTACCAACCTCAGAAGGATGGAAGTCTGAGTCAAGCTTGAGCTGGTGAGGACTGAACTGCATTCTAACCACTGCACCATCACGGCTGAAGACAGTTGTCTTCCTTACAAATCTGGAAATTTTATTTGGTATTAAGCTAAAAGTCTTCCATACATTATAAAGTATTATTTATCTCTTATTTTTAATGAGAATGCTTTAAAGATCAACATGAATGGAATAATTATAGCAATCTATTTGTTTAGATTGTTTCATTCTATAACCCTTCACAAAATAGGCTGAATGATTGTTAATGTAATTATTGATCCGTAATATATATTTTTTTTATTTTGAACTACTAAAGTGCTACACTCTAGCTTTTTAGTACAATAAGAATTTGAAGCAATATATAATCTGTCTCTAATTGCTTGATGTTTTCTATTTTATTTCAAAGCATCAAGTATACACAAAACAAGTACCATATAACACCAATATATAAATTGGGGATGGGATGGGGGCAGAAATTGCACAAGTGTTTTCCCCAGCAGAGTAGCTCTGATCCAGTTTGAGCTACATGACAATTGTTAGTCAAATCTGCATTTTTATGAGATATGTGATGAACTGTTTCCACCAAATCCTGGGCAGTTAACAATACACACAGTGAAAACATCCTTCTTGTTCTCTAAAACATGTAGCTTCTGAATAACTGGCATTTTGAATCACTGCACTACACATTGCCTGGTAAAAGCAAATGACCAGAATTAACTTTGGATGCCGGTGAGTGAGAATTGTCTGAGAGTTGTGGCACCTTTATGGCCACACATTCCATAACAGTGTGAGAACATGGAATTGGTTTTCAGGCTGCTGAGTATTGATTAAAAAAAACCTCATGCAAAATTACACAGAATGGCCAACTGTTTAGAGAATATGGGAAATTATAGTCTAGAATATCTGAAATATACTAGATCTGAAAGGAAACACACACATTTTAAAAACAAACACATAGATAAGAGAAGGCTAGTTTAAGCCAGAACTTATTCTTAAAGAATGTTTCAAAGAGGGTTGAATGTACTTTGGATGACATCAAATATACACTTATTGAGAAATAATCCTTGACAATCAAGTTTGGGGCCAAACTTACCAACTGAGATCATTATACTATGATGTTCTATTTAGCTTGCTTAATTTATGTTGCCAATAATGGTTTTGAATGAACAAGGATGGGCATTACACAATTTCTTTCAAATTTTGACTGGAATTGTTCTCAGTAATCTGGACAATGCATACCATTTTTCTCCTTATTCCATTTCTGGTAAAAAAAATTAACCTCAGTAATAATAACAATAAAAAGCCCTGTATCTCCTTGACATCATTCCTTTCCTGACAGTCTGTCCTATGACTGAGATATTTAATTGAGTGTTGTTCTCAGAACAAAGTCCAATTTTACTTATTTCCTACAAGAGGACAAGACATCTGGCTGTTTGGAGGTCATGAGACAAAATTCAGCAAATGACCTCTAGATCATAGACCCCTGCTTCATAATTTATGAGGTCAGAAGGCTGTCAAAAACTTAGACAGGGGGCAGCTGTTGAAGTACATTCAGAGACAAATCTTGTATAATGATGAAAGTACTAATTGTCCTACTTTCTTGACTTAGTTCTTACCACACATATGTCACCTGAATTTAGACGGAGAGCCACTGATTCCCTAGCTCTGATCTATTACAAGATGAAACAAACATTTGTCAATATTTGTCAACAAGCACTGCTGTGCCAAGGAATAAGATCATAAGTCAATTTCTTAACTGTGTCATGGAATTAAAGGGCTAGAATTTTGTTTGGCTACATGCATTACAAAAAACAAATGTTTCTTCTACTTTTTTTGCATAAGTTCAACTGCCCAGATAAAGCTTAAAAGTGGAGGGGCTCTTTGCTCCTTCCCCATTCCACTTCCCTAGCACCTAATCATGGCACAAATATGTCTGGAAATATCTCTTTTGCTGTGTCCCTATGATGTGTTCTTCATCTCGTTTTTGGCTCGTAAGACAAGCTTAAGTATCAGTGTCAGAGTAGCATGTTCCTCTTAATTTCGACACTGTCCAAAGGTAAGTATGTAACATCTTCTAGATTGTGTTTTTTATTAGATTGGACAGTAGTTGGGGATTGCAACAAAGCAAGATAGGAATGAGGGCTTCAGGAAATTTTATGCTGGCTTAGTTTTATGCTCATTCAAGGATAGGCAGAGAGCATTTCAATTAAGCAGTAAGGAAAAGTCCTAAGTTTAATAAGCATAATGTATTGACAGCATGAGGTTAAACAATTGAAGTGATTACCAGAATCAGAAATGAATACAAAGTTATGGAGTGATGACCATGACAATGTGGGAAGTCAGCCCCCCCCCGAGAAAGAAATATTTTGGGGGATTTAAAAGGCAGAATATTATATTTCCCCACAGGATCCTAAAGGAGAAACACCCCCCCAAACAGAAACCAGGTCTGCAGAAATGCAGATGTGATAATCTTGTCAGAAAGATTGGAGCCAGGAAGATGGGATTAGAAAGACAAAGATCCCTAGAATCAAAAAAATCCAATACAGGACATAGTCATCAGCCACACCTCCAGGGAACCAGGATATGACCTTTGGGACATAATAGGATTAACCCACCACCATCAGAATACCAGAAAGGCACACTCAGACTTAGGTCAAAGTTCATGCCACAGGAACAACTCCAAACAAAAGCTTAAGAAGGCATAAAAACCCACCACTCCCTACTACACTTGGTCAGCTTTCCCAGAGCCGTCTTTCTGTCTGGCTCTCCTCTTCAATAAACTGCAACCTTCTTTCTAAAGCAGTCTCCATTTTGTTTATTCCCAGCTTGGACTGGACCCTGATGAAGATTTTTCTTTCAACAATAAAAATAGTGATAGTTAAAAGGCCAGGTATAATATACTTCTTTTTTGCCCCAGATTTATAAGTGAAAAACTTCAACATTAGCAAGTTTTGCTAATTCTTATTTTCTTATACCTCATATTAGTCTTAAAGGGAAAATGGATCCTATAAACCAATTTCTCTTTGTCTCTTTGTTTCTAATTGTCCAGCTCTTTTAAAGAGTTCTGTCTCCTAAATTTGTTTAAGTTTAGCCCCTACTAATGCTTCCAAACAGGTTCTAAGTGGGGTGTTAGAACAGTGTTTTTCAAACTTGGCAATTTTAAGATGTATGGATTTCAGCTCCCAGAATTCCCCAACCAGCATGGAAAATTCTGGGTTAATGAGGTTATGTGCTTGAGAGATTGTTGAAGATGAGGTTGGCAGTAGTGATATTTATATACAAGATATAAATCTAAGTCATCTTATTTAATGCTTGCAAATTCTGGCCTACATCACCTTTATAAATGTTGATTCCAATGGGAGCATATGTACTGACATGATAAAGAATTTGGAGTCATACCCTATCTGAGTTAGGGTCCTCCAAGAGGGACAAATTTGGCTGGAATTTATTGTATATGAGTAATTATGGACAGCTGCACTTGAATTAGGAACAAGATGTGTATTTATACAACAAAACAGCATTGTGCTATTTTAATGCTTTTACAACAATGACATCACTAATGGATGTGACTTACAGATTTCGTAACAGTCTTAAGAAAGTTTTCATTGAAGATGTAGCCTTCTCCAAATAAATTTCAATGGCTTTTACAAGCCCAGCTTAAAAGTTAAGTCTGGGGAGGTGGTTGATCATTTTTCTTCTAAATCAAAATTATGATTAATTTCCTCCTGTGCCTGCAGTTCTATTGAGTAGAATGGGATCACCACAGGGGTAGATACAACCATTAAACAATGATTCAACCCAGATAGTAATTGGCTAGAACTTGATATCTCTGCATTTGTTTTATTCATTGATTTCGTTTTTTCCCAGCAGTTGTGTGTGCAGACTATTCATTCTTCCTGCTATCTGGGGGAGCTGTTAATTTTTTTAATCCAAATAGGAAGCATGTATGGGCTCCAGTTAGTTACAGGAAACAATTGGGTGTGTTGCAGTGCACAGTGGGGTGTGTTGCATTGTCTAAAACCAGAAAGAAAAGAAAAGTGACCAATCAGTGCTATGATAATATCTCTGACGGGAAACCCAACTGATTAAAAGTTTTACTCACTAAGTTATCAATTAACTGATTCCGGGTAGGCTGATTTGGATTAGAACTATGTCCTCCTATTGAAACCATTGGGAACATATGATGAAAAAAGATGGATCAGCCCCCAATCCTTGCCTGGCCAGAATTAACCAAGAGAACTTCAGAAATATTAGGCAATTAGCACTTTGTTACCCCATCACACTTATTATTGCTCCAGCTCTTGGGAGTAAGTCCCATCTCTCTCTCTTGGAATTTATTTTGAATGTCAAGCTTTCAATCCTTCGAAATACTGTTTCAAATGATTTTTACAATAGATTCTTCTTTTTTTGCTTACAACTGAGAGATCTAAAATACGGTAACCTGTTTTATTTTTGTCTTCTATAATACCAGTGCCACAATTACAGTTATTTGTAAACTTGTGTTTTTCTTCCTTTCTCCCTCCCTCCCTCTGGACTAATGCAAGCATATGATGATGATGATGATGAAGATGAAGATGATGATGATGATGATGATGATGATGATGATGATAATAGTAATAATAATAATAATAATAATAATAATAATAATAATAATAATAATAATAATAATAATAATAATAATAATAATAGTTGGAAGGGATGCCACAGGATGGCATGCCAAGAATATTCCACTTAATAAAAGAAAGCATAAACTATTTTGGTTTCCCGGGACAGACATTTACATTTACGTTAAAGCAACCTTTGTAAAAATCTGGATAGGCAGATTTAAAATAGAAGCTATTTACATTGTTGAAAAACTAAATTTATGTATCTGTTAGATTAAAAATATCAGAATCCTAAAGAATACAGAGCAAACATTTAAGGAGAAATGCCTGAACACTACCAAATCTGCTGGATTTGGTAAATTTAATTATTATAAGAGATCACGTGAAGTATTAATACCACTTTACAATGCCTTAGTAAGGCCGCACTTGGAATACTGCATCCAGTTTTGGTCACCACGATGTAAAAAAGATGCTGAGACTCTAGAAAGAGTACAGAGAAGAGCAACAAAGTTGATTAGGGGACTGGAGGCTAAAACATATAAGGAACGGTTGCTGGAATTGGGTATGTCTAGTT